>NC_058081.1:654861002-654990412 GCF_014858855.1 Bufo gargarizans | reverse complement strand
ATATACAGCCACCACTAGAGGAGCTCAGGAGATACTACATACAGATATATACAGCCATCACTAGAGGAGCTCAGGAGATTACTACACAGGATATATACAGCCACCACTAGAGGGAGCTCAGGAGATTACTACAATACAGATATATCAGCCTCACTATAGGGAGCTCAGGAGATTACTACATACAGATATATACAGCCACCACTAGAGGGAGCTCAGGAGATTAATACATACAGATATATACAGCCACCACTAGAGGGAGCTCAGGAGATTACTACATACAGATATATACAGCCACCACTAGAGGGAGCTCAGGAGATTACTACATACAGATATATACAGCCACCACCTAGAGGGAGCTCAGGAGATTACTACATACAGATATATACAGCCACCACTAGAGGGAGCTCAGGAGATTACTACATACAGATATATACAGCCACCACTAGAGGGAGCTCAGGAGATTACTACATACAGATATATACAGCCACCACTAGAGGGAGCTCATGAGATTACTACATACAGATATATACAGCCACCACTAGAGGGAGCTCAGGAGATTACTACATACAGATATATACAGCCACCACTAGAGGGAGCTCAGGAGATTACTGCATACAGATATATACAGCCACCACTAGAGGGAGCTCAGGAGATTACTACATACAGATATATACAGCCACCACTAGAGGGAGCTCAGGAGATTACTGCATACAGATATATACAGCCACCACTAGAGGGAGCTCAGGAGATTACTACATACAGATATATACAGCCACCACTAGAGGGAGCTCAGGAGATTACTACATACAGATATATACAGCCACCACTAGAGGGAGCTCAGGAGATTACTAGCATACAGGATATATACAGCCACCACTAGAGGGAGCTCAGGAGATTACTAGCATACAGATATATACAGCCACCACTAGAGGGAGCTCAGGAGATTACTACATACAGATATATACAGCCACCACTAGAGGGAGCTCAGGAGATTACTACATACAGATATATACAGCCACCACTAGAGGGAGCTCAGGAGATTACTACATACAGATATATACAGCCACCACTAGAGGGAGCTCAGGAGATTACTACATACAGATATATACAGCCACCACTAGAGGGAGCTCAGGAGATTACTACATACAGATATATACAGCCACCACTAGAGGGAGCTCAGGAGATTACTACATACAGATATATACAGCCACCACT
Organism: Bufo gargarizans; assembly: GCF_014858855.1. Classification (NCBI taxonomy): domain Eukaryota; kingdom Metazoa; phylum Chordata; class Amphibia; order Anura; family Bufonidae; genus Bufo; species Bufo gargarizans. The sequence continues at coordinate 654,989,197 of NC_058081.1, read as the reverse complement.
AGAGGAGCTCAGGAGATTACTACATACAGATATATACAGCCACCACTAGAGGGAGCTCAGGAGATTACTACATACAGATATATACAGCCACCACTAGAGGGAGCTCAGGAGATTACTACATACAGATATATACAGCCACCACTAGAGGGAGCTCAGGAGATTACTACATACAGATATATACAGCCACCACTAGAGGGAGCTCAGGAGATTACTACATACAGATATATACAGCCACCACTAGAGGGAGCTCAGGAGATTACTACATACAGATATATACAGCCACCACTAGAGGGAGCTCAGGAGATTACTACATACAGATATATACAGCCACCACTAGAGGAGCTCAGGAGATTACTACATACAGATATATACAGCCACCACTAGAGGGAGCTCAGGAGATTACTACATACAGATATATACAGCCACCACTAGAGGGAGCTCAGGAGATTACTACATACAGATATATACAGCACCACTAGAGGGAGCTCAGGAGATTACTACATACAGATATATACAGCCACCACTAGAGGGAGCTCAGGAGATTACTACATACAGATATATACAGCCACCACTAGAGGGAGCTCAGGAGATTACTACATACAGATATTACAGCCACCACTAGAGGGAGCTCAGGAGATTACTACATACAGATATATACAGCCACCACTAGAGGGAGCTCAGGAGATTACTACATACAGATATATACAGCCACCACTAGAGGGAGCTCAGGAGATTACTACATACAGATATATACAGCCACCACTAGAGGGAGCTCAGGAGATTACTACATACAGATATATACAGCCACCACTAGAGGGAGCTCAGGAATTACTACATACAGATATATACAGCCACCACTAGAGGGAGCTCAGGAGATTACTACATACAGATATATACAGCCACCACTAGAGGGAGCTCAGGAGATTACTACATACAGATATATACAGCCACCACTAGAGGGAGCTCAGGAGATTACTACATACAGATATATACAGCCACCACTAGAGGGAGCTCAGGAGATTACTACATACAGATATATACAGCCACCACTAGAGGGAGCTCAGGAGATTACTACATACAGATATATACAGCCACCACTAGAGGGAGCTCAGGAGATTACTACATACAGATATATACAGCCACCACTAGAGGGAGCTCAGGAGATTACTACATACAGATATATACAGCCACCACTAGAGGGAGCTCAGGAGGTTACTACATACAGATATATACAGCCACCACTATAGTGAGCTCAGGAGATTACTACATACAGATATATACAGCCACCACTAGAGGGAGCTCAGGAGATTACTACATACAGATATATACAGCCACCACTAGAGGGAGCTCAGGAGATTACTACATACAGATATATACAGACCACTAGAGGGAGCTCAGGAGATTACTACATACAGATATATACAGCCACACTAGAGGGAGCTCAGGAGATTACTACATACAGATATATACAGCCCACCACTAGAGGGAGCTCAGGAGATTACTACATACATGATATACAGCCACCACTAGAGGGAGCTCAGGAGATTACTACATACAGATATATACAGCCACCACTAGAGGGAGCTCAGGAGATTACTACATACAGATATATACAGCCACCACTAGAGGGAGCTCAGGAGATTACTACATACAGATATATACAGCCACCACTAGAGGGAGCTCAGGAGATTACTACATACAGATATATACAGCCACCACTAGAGGGAGCTCAGGAGATTACTACATACAGATATATACAGCCACCACTAGAGGGAGCTCTAGGAGATTACTACATACAGATATATACAGCCACACCTAGAGGGAGCTCAGGAGATTACTACATACAGTATATACAGCCACCACTAGAGGGAGCTCAGGAGATTACTACATACAGATATATACAGCCACCACTAGAGGGAGCTCAGGAGATTACTACATACAGATATATACAGCCACACTAGAGGGAGCTCAGGAGATTACTACATACAGATATATACAGCCACCACTAGAGGGAGCTCAGGAGATTACTACATACAGATATATACAGCACCACTAGAGGGAGCTCAGGAGATTACTGCATACAGATATTACAGCCACCACTAGAGGGAGCTCAGGAGATTACTACATACGATATATACAGCCACCACTAGAGGGAGCTCAGGAGATTACTGCATACAGATATATACAGACACCACTAGAGGGAGCTCAGGAGATTACTGCATACAGATATATACAGCCACCACTAGAGGAGCTCAGGAGATTACTACATACAGATATATACAGCCACCACTAGAGGGAGCTCAGGAGATTACTACATACAGATATATACAGCCACCACTAGAGGAGCTCAGGAGATTACTACATACAGATATATACAGCCACCACTAGAGGGAGCTCAGGAGATTACTACATACAGATATATACAGCCACCACTAGAGGGAGCTCAGGAGATTACTGCATACAGATATATACAGCCACCACTAGAGGGGAGCTCAGGAGATTACTACATACCGATATATACAGCCACCACTAGAGGGAGCTCAGGAGATTACTACATACAGATATATACAGCCACCACTAGAGGGAGCTCAGGAGATTACTACATACAGATATATACAGCCACCACTAGAGGGAGCTCAGGAGATTACTACATACAGATATATACAGCCACCACTAGAGGGAGCTCAGGAGATTACTACATACAGATATATACAGCCACCACTAGAGGGAGCTCAGGAGATTACTACATACAGATATATACAGCCACCACTAGAGGGAGCTCAGGAGATTACTACATACAGATATATACAGCCACCACTAGAGGGAGCTCAGGAGATTACTACATACAGATATATACAGCCACCACTAGAGGGAGCTCAGGAGATTACTACATACAGATATATACAGCCACCACTAGAGGGAGCTCAGGAGATTACTACATACAGATATATACAGCCACCACTAGAGGGAGCTCAGGAGATTACTACATACAGATATATACAGCCACCACTAGAGGGAGCTCAGGAGATTACTACATACAGATATATACAGCCACCACTAGAGGGAGCTCAGGAGATTACTACATACAGATATATACAGCCACCACTAGAGGGAGCTCAGGAGATTACTATACAGCCACCACTAGAGGGAGCTCAGGAGATTACTACATACAGATATATACAGCCACCACTAGAGGGAGCTCAGGAGATTACTACATACAGATATATACAGCCACCACTAGAGGGAGCTCAGGAGATTACTACATACAGATATATACAGTCACCACTAGAGGGAGCTCAGGAGATTACTACATACAGATATATACAGCCACCACTAGAGGGAGCTCAGGAGATTACTACATACAGATATATACAGCCACCACTAGAGGGAGCTCAGGAGATTACTACATACAGATATATACAGCCACCACTAGAGGGAGCTCAGGAGATTACTACATACAGATATATACAGCCACCACTAGAGGGAGCTCAGGAGATTACTAGCATACAGATATATACAGCCACCACTAGAGGGAGCTCAGGAGATTACTACATACAGATATATAAGCCACCACTAGAGGGAGCTTCAGGAGATTCTACATACAGATATATACAGCCACCACTAGAGGGAAGCTCGAGGAGATTACTACATACAGATATATACAGCCACCACTAGAGGGAGCTCAGGAGATTACTAATACAGATATATACAGCCACCACTAGAGGGAGCTCAGGAGATTACTACATACAGATATATACAGCCACCACTAGAGGGAGCTCAGGAGATTACTACATACAGATATATACAGCCACCCACTAGAGGGAGCTCAGGAGATTACTACATACAGATATATACAGCCATCCACTAGAGGGAGCTCAGGAGATTACTACATACAGATATATACAGCCACCACTAGAGGGAGCTCAGGAGATTACTACATACAGATATATACAGCCACCACTAGAGGGAGCTCAGGAGATTACTACATACAGATATATACAGCCACCACTAGAGGGAGCTCAGGAGATTACTACATACAGATATATACAGCCACCACTAGAGGGAGCTCAGGAGATTACTACATACAGATATATACAGCCACCACTAGAGGGAGCTCAGGAGATTACTACATACAGATATATACAGCCACCACTAGAGGGCTAGGAGATTACTACATACTAGATATATACAGACACCGATAGAGGGAGTTAGGAGATACTACATACAGATATATACAGCACCACTAGAGGGAGCTCAGGAGATTACTACATACAGATATATACAGCCACCACTAGAGGGAGCTCAGGAGATTACTACATACAGATATATACAGCCACCACTAGAGGGAGCTCAGGAGATTACTACATACAGATATATACAGCCACCACTAGAGGGAGCTCAGGAGATTACTAGCATACAGATATATACAGCCACCACTAGAGGGAGCTCAGGAGATTACTACATACAGATATATACAGCCACCACTAGAGGGAGCTCAGGAGATTACTACATACAGATATATACAGCCACCACTAGAGGGAGCTCAGGAGATTACTACATACAGATATATACAGCCACCACTAGAGGGAGCTCAGGAGATTACTACATACAGATATATACAGCCACCACTAGAGGGAGCTCAGGAGATTACTACATACAGATATATACAGCCACCACTAGAGGGAGCTCAGGAGATTACTACATACAGATATATACAGCCACCACTAGAGGGAGCTCAGGAGATTACTAGCATACAGATATATACAGCCACCACTAGAGGGAGCTCAGGAGATTACTACATACAGATATATACAGCCATCACTAGAGGGAGCTCAGGAGATTACTACATACAGATATATACAGCCACCACTAGAGGGAGCTCAGGAGATTACTACATACAGATATATACAGCCACCACTAGAGGAGCTCAGGAGATTACTGCATACAGATATATACAGCCACCACTAGAGGGAGCTCAGGAGATTACTACATACAGATATATACAGCCACCACTAGAGGGAGCTCAGGAGATTACTACATACAGATATATACAGCCACCACTAGAGGGAGGCTCAGGAGATTACTACATACAGATATATTACAGCCACCACTAGAGGGAGCTCAGGAGATTACTACATACCAGATATATACAGCCACCACTAGAGGGAGCTCAGGAGATACTACATACAGATATATACAGCCACCACTAGAGGGAGCTCAGAGATTACTGACATACAGATATATACAGCCACCACTAGAGGGAGCTCAGGAGATTACTACATACAGATATATACAGCCACCACTAGAGGGAGCTTCAGGAGATTACTACATACAGATATATACAGCCACCAGCTAGAGGGAGCTCAGGTAGATTACTACATACAGATATATACAGCCACCCACTAGAGGGGAGCTCAGGAGATTACTACATACAGAATTATAAGCCCCACTAGAGGGAGCTCAGGAGATTACTACATAAAGATATATTTACAGCCACCACTAGAGGGAGCTCAGGAGATTACTACATACAGATATATACAGCCCAACCATCTAGAGGAGCTCAGGAGATTACTACATACAATATATACCGCCACCACTAGAGGGACGTCAGAGGATTACTAACACTACAGATATATTACAGCCACCACTAGAGGGAGTCTACGGTAGATTGTACTACATACCTATATATACAGCCACCAATAGAGGACATCAGGAGACTACTGCATACAGATATATACAGGCCACCACTAGAGGGAGCCTACAGGAGATTACTTACCTACAGATATATACAGCCCCCACCACTACGAGGAGGAGCTCAGGAGGATTACTGACATACATATATATACAGACACCACTAGAGGGAGCTTCACGGAGATACTACATACAGTAATATACAGCCACCACTAGAGGGAGCTCAGGAGATTACTACTACAGATATATACAGCCACCACTAGAGGGATCTCAGTGAGCTTACTACATACAGATATATACAGCCACCACTAGAGGGGAGCTCAGGAGATTACTACATACAGATATATACAGCCACCACTAGAGGGAGCTCAGGAGATTACTACATACAGATATATATCAGCCACCACTAGAGGGAGCTCAGGGAGATTACTACTACAGATATATACAGCCACCACTAGAGGGAGCTCAGGAGATTACTACATACAGATATATACAGCCACCACTAGAGGGAGCTCAGGAGATTACTACATACAGATATATACAGCCACCACTAGAGGGAGCTCAGGAGATTACTACATACAGATATATACAGCCACCACTAGAGGGAGCTCAGGAGATTACTACATACAGATATATACAGCCACCACTAGAGGGAGCTCAGGAGATTACTACATACAGATATATACAGCCACCACTAGAGGGAGCTCAGGAGATTACTACATACAGATATATACAGCCACCACTAGAGGGAGCTCAGGAGATTACTACATACAGATATATACAGCCACCACTAGAGGGAGCTCAGGAGATTACTGCATACAGATATATACAGCCACCACTAGAGGGAGCTCAGGAGATTACTACATACAGATATATACAGTCACCACTAGAGGGAGCTCAGGAGATTACTGCATACAGATATATACAGTCACCACTAGAGGGAGCTCAGGAGATCACTACATACAGATATATACAGCCACCACTAGAGGGAGCTCAGGAGTATTACTGCATACAGATATATACAGCCACCACTAGAGGGAGCTAATGAGATTACTACATACAGATATATACAGCCACCACTAGAGTGAGCTCAGGAGATTACTACATACAGATATATACAGCCACCACTAGAGTGAGCTCAGGAGATTACTACATACAGATATATACAGCCACCACTAGAGGGAACTCCGGAGATTACTACACACAGATATATACAGCCACCACTAGAGTGAGCTCAGGAGATTACTACATACAGATATATATGGACACCACTAGAGGGAATTTAGGAGATTACTACACACAGATATATACAGCCACCACTACAAGGGAGCTCAGGAGATTACTAGATTACTACATACAGATATATACAGCCACCACTAGAAGGAGCTCAGGAGATTACTACATACAGATATATAGAGCCACCACTAGAGGGAGCTCAGGAGATTACTACATACAGATATATGCAGCCACCACTAGGGGGAGCTCAGGAGATTACTACATACAGATATATACAGCCACCACTAGAGGAAGCTCAGGAGATTACTACATACAGATATATACAGCCACCACTAGAGGGAGCTCAGGAGATTGCTACATACATATATATATAGTCACCACTAGAAGGAGCTCAGTAGATTACTACATACAGATATATACAGCCACCACTAGAGGGAGCTCAGAAGATTACTACATACAGATATATACAGCCACCACTAGAGGAAGCTCAGGAGATTACTACATACAGATATATACAGCCACCACTTCAGGGAACTCAGGAGATTACTACATACAGATATATACAGCCACCACTAGAGGGAGCTCAGGAGATTACTACATACAGATATATACAGCCACCACTAGAGGGATCTAAGTAGATTACTACATACAGATATATACAGCGACCACTAGAGGGATCTCAGGAAATTACTACATACAGATATATACAGCCACCACTAGAGGGAGCTCAGGAGATTACTACATACAGATATATACAGCCACCACTAGAGGGAGCTCAGGTGATTGCTACATACAGATATATACAGCCACCACTAGAGGGAGCTCAGGAGATTACTACATACAGATATATACAGCCACCACTAGAGAGAGCTCAGGAGATTACTACATACTGATATATACAGCCACCACTACAAGTGAGCTCAGGAGATTACTAGATTACTACATACAGATATATACAGCCACCACTAGAAGGAGCTCAGGAGATTACTACATACAGATATATAGAGCCACCACTAGAGGGAGCTCAGGAGATTACTACATACAGATATATACAGCCACCAGTAGGGGGAGCTCAGGAGATTACTACATACAGATATATACAGCCACCACTAGAGGAAGCTCAGGAGATTACTACATACAGATATATACAGCCACCACTAGAGGGAGCTCAGGAGATTGCTACATACATATATGTAGTCACCACTAGAAGGAGCTCAGTAGATTACTACATACAGATATATACAGCCACCACTAGAGGGAGCTCAGAAGATTACTACATACAGATATATACAGCCACCACTAGAGGGAGCTCAGGAGATTACTACATACAGATATATACAGCCACCACTAGAGGGAACTCAGGAGATTACTACATACAGATATATACAGCCACCACTAGAGGGATCTAAGTAGATTACTACATACAGATATATACAGCGACCACTAGAGGGAGCTCAGGAAATTACTACATACAGATATATACAGCCACCACTAGAGGGAGCTCAGGATATTACTACATACAGATATATACAGCCACCACTAGAGGGAGCTCAGGAGATTGCTACATACAGATATATTCAGCCACCACTAGAGGGAGCTCAGGAGATTACTACATACAGATATATACAGCCACCACTAGAGAGAGCTCAGGAGATTACTACATACAGATATATACAGCCACCACTAGAGGGAGCTCAGGAGATTACTACATACAGATATATCCAGTCAGCACTATAGGGAGCTCAGGAGATTACTACATACAGATTTATACAGCCACCACTAGAGGGAGATCAGGAGATTACTACATACAGATATATACAGCCACCACTAGAGGGAGCTCAGGAGATTACTACATACAGATATATACAGCCACCACTAGAGGGAGCTCAGGAGATTACTACATACAGATATATACAGCCACCACTAGAGAGAGCTCAGGAGATTACTACATACAGATATTTACAGCCACCACTAGAGGGAGCTCAGGAGATTACTACATACAGATATATCCAGTCAGCACTATAGGGAGCTCAGGAGATTACTACATACAGATTTATACAGCCACCACTAGAGGGAGCTCAGGAGATTACTACATACAGATATATACAGCCACCACTAGAGGGAGCTCAGGAGATTACTGCATACAGATATATACAGCCACCATTAGAGGGAGCTCAGGATATTACTACATACAGATATATACAGCCACCACTAGAGGGAGCTCAGGAGATTACTACATACAAATATATACAGCCACCACTAGAGGGAGCTCAGGAGATTACTACATACAGATATATACAGCCACCACTAGAGGGAGCTCAGGAGATTACTACATACAGATATATACAGCAACCACTAGAGGAGCTCAGGAGATTACTGCATACAGATATATACAGCCACCACTAGAGGGAGCTCAGGAGATTACTACATACAGATATATACAGCCACCACTAGAGGGAGCTCAGGAGATTACTGCATACAGATATATACAGCCACCACTAGAGGGAGCTCAGGAGATTACTACATACAGATATATACAGCCACCACTAGAGGGAGCTCAGGAGATTACTACATATAGGGATATACAATTAACACTAGAAGGAGTGTAGACTGTAGTAGTAGTTATAGTAGTAATTATATTGATATTAGCAGTTGTTGTAGTTATTCTTTCAGGATAGTCACTATACTTTGTACTTTTTCCAGGAAGTAATTACAGTAGTAGTAATAGTAGTGGTATTCACTTCAGTAAAACTTGGTACTAGTAGTAATAGCAGTTGCAGTAGTAGCAGTATTAGTTGCAGTAGCAGTAATAATAGTAGCAGTAGCTTCAATAGTAGTAATAATTGTAGTATTTTATTTTCCTTACTTACACAGCGCTGACATATTTTGCAGCGCTGTACAGGCACTAGCATTGATTGCTGTCTCCAGTGGAGATAGTAGTGGTTGTAGTAGTGTAGGCAGTAGTAGAAGCATAGAAGACTATTCCCCCCTCCCGCGCCTCAACTAATTTTAGATTGTGCCTCCTATTGTTCTCGTGTTGTATTAAATACTTCCCTCCTGAGCCTTTCTTATACCTTTATCATATGTCATCTCTCCCCTGAAGGCTATAAGTCACCAGTTTCTGATTGGTGGGGCCCGACTCTCAGCTGTTAGATGAGGCCGCAGCCTCTTCCCTGAACATGTGGCATCACTTCCGACGTCTAGTGACCTGTGTGCAGCTCAGTCCCATTCAGGTACATACTAGAGCTGTAATTGCAAGTGTAGCCAGTATTAATAGGAGTAATAGTATTAATAGCAGTAATTGTATTAGTATTGATAGTAGTAGTAATATATGTAATTGTAGTGGAACAGTTACAGTAGTAGTAATTGCAGTAGTAATAGTAGCAGCCAAGGCCATAGAGCAAAGGAGGAGGGCGCCAGCGTCTCGAAGCAGGTAAGTATGCCTCCCTTTCCAAGTCTTACCAGGAGAGGAGCTTTGCCAAAAAACACAAGTGTGCAAAACACCTTTAAAGGGATTCTGTCACCAGTTTTTGACCCCCACATTCAAAAATATGGTTATGTGCATGGTGCCCTTGTGATTCCTAATGTGGTCTTATAAACTGAATCTGGAGGCTCATTTAGTGTAAAAAACGTTTTATCTAACCTGTCATTCATCAGATTAAGGTGCCCAGGAGGACGCTCATGTCTCTAAGATGCCTCCCGCCGCCACCGTTCGTGCCTAGCTCCTCCTTTGCTTTCATCAGCGATGTGCCCAGCTCCTCCTTTGCTTTCATCAGCGATGTGCCCAGCTCCTCCTTTGCTTTCATCAGCGATGTGCCCAGCTCCTCCTTTGCTTTCATCAGCGATGTGCCCAGCTCCTCCTTTGCTTTCATCAGCGATGTGCCCAGCTCCTCCTTTGCAGTCCTGCTCCAACGGTCTTCAATCTGCCCAAGGAGCGGTGTTTCACCTCTCTTGCGCCCAGCTCATGAATATTCAGTTTGCTGGGCGGCTTCTGCGGTCCCCGCTCTGAAGCGCTGCGCTGAACAGTGCCCTGCGCATGCGCCGGATCTTGTGAAGTCGGGGACAGTAAGCGCCGCCCAGCGAAGTGAATATTGATGAGCTGGGCGGTGCTTACTGTCCCCGACTTCACAAGATCCGGCGCATTCGCCGGGCACTGTTCAGTGCAGCGCTTCAGAGCGGGGACCGCAGAAGCCGCCCAGCTCATGCATATTCAGTTTGCTGGGCGGCTTCTGCGGTCCCCGCTCTGAAGCGCTGAACAGTGCCCGGCGAATGCGCCGGATCTTGTGAAGTCGGGGACAGTAAGCACCGCCCAGCTCATCAATATTCACTTCGCTGGGCGGCGCTTACTGTCCCCGACTTCACAAGATCCGGCGCATGCGCAGGCGCATGCACTTCAAAGCGGCAGTTGGGGGAGGCTGGCTGGGCGCAAGAGAGGTGAAACGCCGCCCCTTGGGCAGATTGAAGACCGTTGGAGCAGGACTGCAAAGGAGGAGCTGGGCACATCGCTGATGAAAGCAAAGGAGGAGCTGGGCACATCGCTGATGAAAGCAAAGGAGGAGCTGGGCACGAACGGCGGCGGCGGCGGGAGGCATCTTGGAGACATGAGCGTCCTCCTGGGCACCTTAATCTGATGAATGACAGGTTAGATAAAACGTTTTTTACACTAAATGAGCCTACAGATTTAGCTTATAAGACCACATTAGGAATCACAAGGGCACCATGCACATAACCATATTTTTGAATGTGGGGGTCAAAAACTGGTGACAGAATCCCTTTAAGGAGAAAGGCGGCTATCCGCTGGGAGTGAGGGTCACATCTGAGAGGAGGAGCAATGGGTCGGAGGAGGTGGTGTGACATCTATTGCTTCCCACTTACAAAGCTGTTCTAACACCTCTCCTGAAAGGTGTTGTCCTGAAAGGTGTTGTCCTGAAACATTCTCAAGAAAAAAGACAATCCAGTTGCTGTGACTTATTAATTCTGACAGTATAAGTAGTAATGGAAGTAGAATAAGTAGTATTAATAGTAACAATAGTAATATTAGTAGCAGGAAGAGTAGCTGTAGAAGTAGCAGTGGAAGTAGTACTAGCAGTAGTAATTGTAATAGTAATAAAGTCCTGTTTCGCCGGTGGAGCGCAAATGAAGAAAAAGATGAGTAAGAAAGACCAGGCACCAACATTGCTATATACACTCACCTAAAGAATTATTAGGAACACCTGTTCTATTTCTCATGAATCCGATTATCTAGTCAACCAATCACATGGCAGTGGCTTCGATGCATGTCGGGTTGTGGTCCTGGTCAAGACAATCTCCTGAACTCCAAACTGAAGGTCAGAATGGGAAAGAAAGGTGATTTAAGCCATTTTGAGCGTGGCCTGGTTGTTGGTGCCAGACGGCCGGTCTGAGTATTTCACAATCTGCTCAGTTACTGGTATTTTCACGCACAACCATTTCGAGGGTTTACAAAGAATGGTGTGAAAAGGGAAAAACATCCAGTATGCGGCCGTCCTGTGGGCGAAGATGCCTTGTTGATGCTGGAGGTCAGAGGAGAATGGGCCGACTGATTCAAGCTGATAGAAGAGCAACGCTGACTGAAATACCCACTCGTTACACCCGAGGTCTGCAGCAAAGCATTTGTGAAGCCACAACACGCACAACCTTGAGGCGGATGGGCTACAACAGCAGAAGACCCCACCGGGTACCACTCATCTCCACTACAAATAGGAAAAAGAGGCTACAATTTGCACGAGCTCACCAAAATTGGACTGTTGAAGACTGGAAAAATGTTGCCTGGTCTGATGAGTCTCGATTTCTGTTGAGACATTCAAACGGTAGAGTCCGAATTTGGCGTAAACAGAATGAGAACATGTATCCATCATGCCTTGTTACCACTGTGCAGGCTGGTGGTGGTGGTGTAATGGTGTGGGGGATGTTTTCTGGGCACACTTTAGGCCCCTTAGTGCCAATTGGCCATCGTTTAAATTCCACGGGCTACCTGAGCATTGTTTCTGACCATGTCCATCCCTCATGACCACCATGTACCCATCCTCTGATGGCGACTTCCAGCAGGATAATGCACCATGTCACAAAGCTCGAATCATTTCAAATTGGTTTCATGAACATGACAATGAGGTCACTGTACTAAAATGGCCCCACAGTCACCAGATCTCAAACCAATAGAGCATCTTTGGGATGTGGTGGAACGGGAGCTTCGTGCCCTGGATGTGCATCCCTCAAATCTCCATCAACTGCAAGATGCTATCCTATCAATATGGGCCGACATTTCTAAAGAATGCTATCAGCACCTTGTGGAATCAATGCCATGTAGAATTAAGGCAGTTCTGAAGGCAAAAGGGTGTCCAACACCGTATTAGTATGGTGGTCCTAATAATTCTTTAGGTGAGTGTATAGATGCAATAGAGGAGAAGTGTAACGCCCGCTAGGGGGCATTTCCAATCTTTTTGCCCCATCACTATCTCATAGGGTTGATCTAATGTCATCTTGTGTCATCTTACATATTTATTACCATCTCCTGCATAATGCATAATTGCAATTCTATGCAAAGGTTATGTTCACCTGTAATGTACCTGGTCTACCAGCAGATGGCGGCATCAAAGGCAGAGCTAGTTTGTATAGAATGGAACTTGTCTTTCCATTCTGGCCCTCTCTAGAGAGGGAGGAGTTTTAGTTAGTGAGTGATTTGAGAGCAGCCCCTGCAAGGGGAAGGCTGAGCTCCAGCCAGCGGAGCACTGTCTGCTCTGCTGGGCATAGAGGCCCAAGCTACAAGCCTCTGAAGCCAGGAGGAAAGGTTCTCTGAACCCAGATACAGATCAAGATAAAGATAGAGTCAGACTACAGAAGATTAAGTTGAAGCCTAAAGTAGAAAGCAAAAGGAAAAATTCCTATTTAATCTAGCCAACATAGCAGTGCTGAGAGAGTACAGATGTAGCAGAGCTGAGAGTGTTTGCCTGCCAGAGCTTATGCCAAAATCTGCTGATAACCAAGATAAAGTTGGAAGATTATTCCCTGATGCAAGTTTATGCAAAGTAAGGGTCCATTATCACGTCTGTGGTGTATTGCGGATCCGCAATACACCGGGCCGCACATGGCCGGCACTAAATAGAGAAGTCCTATTCTTGTCCGCAGCTGTGGACAAGAATAGGACATGCTCTATTTTCTTGCAAAGCTGCGTACTCAATTGCGAAACAGATGCGGACCACACTAGCGGACGTGGGAATGGAGCCTAAAGCTGCAGTTGAACTTCAATACAAGTCTGGACTCAATTCATTTCTTAACCCACTTCATCCACAACCCTCTTTGCACTGCTTCGGACTACAACGCCTGGGCTTCTGAATATCCAGGTAGGAGCACCATGACAAGTGCAGACCACAACACCTAAAGGGATATTTTAGGCAACCCTTACACCACTCTGGCATTCCGACACTGGGTTCCACCATTACCATCTACTTAGGGGGATCTAGTATCTCGTTGTTAAAATGCAACTTGCGTCACAACAAAAACTTTTAACCCTTATAACATCTTTAAGGGACCCCCTGGCCTATGTCACCAGTAGTTCGCTGCATCTTTTGGCATCACAAACAGGATCCAAACAACTAAATCTGTTAGAACCTACGAACTCTATAGCCTATTGGATTTACAAAACTACCTTTAAAAGTGACTTTAATGCGTTTATTGCAGAGCGGCAAGCGCAAAACGCTGTGTGCCAGCATCTGAAGGGTTAATTCGTAAATTTTTACATGTAATGGCGTAGCTTCTTCATGCCCCAGTAGAGCAGGAAAATCCAGGACTGCCCCTCTCTAAAGCGGGAAACTCCAGCCCTGCCTACAGGGAGCGTTACTACAGCCTGCAGCGAGGAGGGGGAAGCTCCTCCCCCACAAGCCCCTCCGTCTTCCCCAGTTATCTTACCCAGAGAAACGCTTGACAAAATGGCGACTGAGCAGCGAGACAGGAAGGCTCTCCCGAAACCCGACTGGGGAGCCATGGCCTGGGGCAGCGACTTCCTCGAGCCGAAGGAAGCAGTGGAGGAAATTTGCGTGTCGCAGCTCGTCCGAGGATCGGGAATGGAGAAGCCTGCATTCTTCGCGGCAGCTGGCGCGGTGGAGGCGGCTGGAGATCCCACTCCACCACCCAGAAAGAGCGAGCCGCCCAGTTAGGGAAATAACCCTCCAGCCCCTATGCAGCCAGAGGTACTGGACCCTTGTATGGAAGCAGGAGCAACCGCTCCTATAAAGCAAACGACTGCGGCCCAGGTGAAAGTGTGACCTCCCGGTTAGGGATGAGCGAACTCGAACTGTATAGTTCGGGTTCGTACCGAATTTTGGGGTGTCCGTGACACGGACCCGAACCCGGACATTTTCGTAAAAGTCCGGGTTCGGGTTCGGTGTTCGTCGCTTTCTTCGCGCTTTTGTGACGCTTTCTTGGCGCTTTTTGAAAGGCTGCAAAGCAGCCAATCAACAAGCGTCATACTACTTGCCCCAAGAGGCCATCACAGCCATGCCTACTATTGGCATGGCTGTGATTGGCCAGAGCACCATGTGACCCAGCCTCTATTTAAGCTGGAGTCACATAGCGCCGCCCGTCACTCTGCTCTGATTAGCGTAGGTAGAGGTTGCGGCTGCGACAGTAGGGCGAGATTAGGCAGATTAACTCCTCCAAAGGACTTGATTAACTGATCGATCTGCAGCTGTGGATCATTGAGCTGCTGATCCTCAATTGCTCACTGTTTTTAGGCTGCCCAGACCGTTTGTCAGTCACATTTTTCTGGGGTGATCGGCGGCCATTTTGTGTCTTGTGGTGCGCCAGCACAAGCTGCGACCAAGTGCATTTAACCCTCAATGGTGTGGTTGTTTTTTGGCTAAAGCCTACATCAGGGTGAAGCTGTCACACCAAGTGCATTTAACCAGCAATAGTCTGTTCATTTTTTGGCCATATACAAAATCAGGGGCAAGCTGCGCCTGTCACCAAGTGCATTTAACCCTCAATGGTGTGGTTGTTTTTTTGGCTAAAGCCTACATCAGGGTGAAGCTGTCACACCAAGTGCATTTAACCAGCAATAGTCTGTTCATTTTTTGGCCATATACTAAATCAGGGGCAAGCTGCGCCTGTCACCAAGTGCATTTAACCCTCAATGGTGTGGTTGTTTTTTGGCTAAAGCCTACATCAGGGTGAAGCTGTCACACCAAGTGCATTTAACCAGCAATAGTCTGTTCATTTTTTGGCCATATCCCAGTCTAATTCTGTCACTAAATCCATACCGGTCACCCAGCGCCTAAATACTAGGCCTCAAATTTATATCCAGCTAAATCTGTCCTTAGTGCTGTAGCTGGGCGAGTTATTTAGTGTCCGTTCAAGCACATTTCTTGTTCTGGGTTGAAATACAATTCCCAATTTAGCAATTTCATAATTTAGTGGTTTCTGCTATATCAGAGCTATTTGAAATCTATCCCTAAAAGGGTATATAATATTCAAGGTGCACATTGGGTCATTCAGAATAACTTCACACACACCCGCTACTGTGTATTTCCAAGTCTAATTCTGGCACTAAACCCATACCTGTCACGCAGCGCCTAAATACTAGGCCTCAAATTTATATCCCGCTAAATCTGTCCCTAGTGCTGTAGCTGGGCGAGTTATTTAGTGTCCGTTCAAGCACATTTCTTGTTCTGGGTTGAAATACAATTCCCAATTTAGCAATTTCATAATTTAGTGGTTTCTGCTATATCAGAGCTATTTGAAATCTATCCCTAAAAGGGTATATAATATTCAAGGTGCACATTGGGTCATTCAGAATAACTTCACACACACCCGCTACTGTGTATTTCCAAGTCTAATTCTGGCACTAAACCCATACCTGTCACCCAGCGCCTAAATACTAGGCCTCAAATTTATATCCAGCTAAATCTGTCCCTAGTGCTGTAGCTGGGCGAGTTATTTAGTGTCCGTTCAAGCACATTTCTTGTTCTGGGTTGAAATACAATTCCCAATTTAGCAATTTCATAATTTAGTGGTTTCTGCTATATCAGAGCTATTTGAAATCTATCCCTAAAAGGGTATATAATATTCAAGGTGCACATTGGGTCATTCAGAATAACTTCACACACACCCGCTACTGTGTATTTCCAAGTCTAATTCTGGCACTACACCCATACCTGTCACCCAGCGCCTAAATACTAGGCCTCAAATTTATATCCCGCTAAATCTGTCCTTAGTGCTGTAGCTGGGCGAGTTATTTAGTGTCCGTTCAAGCACATTTCTTGTTCTGGGTTGAAATACAATTCCCAATTTAGCAATTTCATAATTTAGTGGTTTCTGCTATATCAGAGCTATTTGAAATCTATCCCTAAAAGGGTATATAATATTCAAGGTGCACATTGGGTCATTCAGAATAACTTCACACACACCCGCTACTGTGTATTTCCAATTCTAATTCTGGCACTAAACCCATACCTGTCACCCAGCGCCTAAATACTAGGCCTCAAATTTATATCCCGCTAAATCTGTCCTTAGTGCTGTAGCTGGGCGAGTTATTTAGTGTCCGTTCAAGCACATTTCTTGTTCTGGGTTGAAATACAATTCCCAATTTAGCAATTTCATAATTTAGTGGTTTCTGCTATATCAGAGCTATTTGAAATCTATCCCTAAAAGGGTATATAATATTCAAGGTGCACATTGGGTCATTCAGAATAACTTCACACACACCCGCTACTGTGTATTTCCAAGTCTAATTCTGGCACTAAACCCATACCTGTCACCCAGCGCCTAAATACTAGGCCTCAAATTTATATCCCGCTAAATCTGTCCCTAGTGCTGTAGCTGGGCGAGTTATTTAGTGTCCGTTCAAGCACATTTCTTGTTCTGGGTTGAAATACAATTCCCAATTTAGCAATTTCATAATTTAGTGGTTTCTGCTATATCAGAGCTATTTGAAATCTATCCCTAAAAGGGTATATAATATTCAAGGTGCACATTGGGTCATTCAGAATAACTTCACACACACCCGCTACTGTGTATTTCCAAGTCTAATTCTGTCACTAAACCCATACCTGTCACCCAGCGCCTAAATACTAGGCCTCAAATTTATATCCAGCTAAATCTGTCCTTAGTGCTGTAGCTGGGCGAGTTATTTAGTGTCCGTTCAAGCACATTTCTTGTTCTGGGTTGAAATACAATTCCCAATTTAGCAATTTCATAATTTAGTGGTTTCTGCTATATCAGAGCTATTTGAAATCTATCCCTAAAAGGGTATATAATATTCAAGGTGCACATTGGGTCATTCAGAATAACTTCACACACACCCGCTACTGTGTATTTCCAAGTCTAATTCTGTCACTAAACCCATACCTGTCACGCAGCGCCTAAATACTAGGCCTCAAATTTATATCCAGCTAAATCTGTCCTTAGTGCTGTAGCTGGGCGAGTTATTTAGTGTCCGTTCAAGCACATTTCTTGTTCTGGGTTGAAATACAATTCCCAATTTAGCAATTTCATAATTTAGTGGTTTCTGCTATATCAGAGCTATTTGAAATCTATCCCTAAAAGGGTATATAATATTCAAGGTGCACATTGGGTCATTCAGAATAACTTCACACACACCCGCTACTGTGTATTTCCAAGTCTAATTCTGGCACTAAACCCATACCTGTCACCCAGCGCCTAAATACTAGGCCTCAAATTTATATCCCGCTAAATCTGTCCTTAGTGCTGTAGCTGGGCGAGTTATTTAGTGTCCGTTCAAGCACATTTCTTGTTCTGGGTTGAAATACAATTCCCAATTTAGCAATTTCATAATTTAGTGGTTTCTGCTATATCAGAGCTATTTGAAATCTATCCCTAAAAGGGTATATAATATTCAAGGTGCACATTGGGTCATTCAGAATAACTTCACACACACCCGCTACTGTGTATTTCCAAGTCTAATTCTGGCACTAAACCCATACCTGTCACCCAGCGCCTAAATACTAGGCCTCAAATTTATATCCCGCTAAATCTGTCCTTAGTGCTGTAGCTGGGCGAGTTATTTAGTGTCCGTTCAAGCACATTTCTTGTTCTGGGTTGAAATACAATTCCCAATTTAGCAATTTCATAATTTAGTGGTTTCTGCTATATCAGAGCTATTTGAAATCTATCCCTAAAAGGGTATATAATATTCAAGGTGCACATTGGGTCATTCAGAATAACTTCACACACACCCGCTACTGTGTATTTCCAAGTCTAATTCTGGCACTAAACCCATACCTGTCACCCAGCGCCTAAATACTAGGCCTCAAATTTATATCCAGCTAAATCTGTCCCTAGTGCTGTAGCTGGGCGAGTTATTTAGTGTCCGTTCAAGCACATTTCTTGTTCTGGGTTGAAATACAATTCCCAATTTAGCAATTTCATAATTTAGTGGTTTCTGCTATATCAGAGCTATTTGAAATCTATCCCTAAAAGGGTATATAATATTCAAGGTGCACATTGGGTCATTCAGAATAACTTCACACACACCCGCTACTGTGTATTTCCAAGTCTAATTCTGGCACTAAACCCATACCTGTCACCCAGCGCCTAAATACTAGGCCTCAAATTTATATCCCGCTAAATCTGTCCTTAGTGCTGTAGCTGGGCGAGTTATTTAGTGTCCGTTCAAGCACATTTCTTGTTCTGGGTTGAAATACAATTCCCAATTTAGCAATTTCATAATTTAGTGGTTTCTGCTATATCAGAGCTATTTGAAATCTATCCCTAAAAGGGTATATAATATTCAAGGTGCACATAGGGTCATTCAGAATAACTTCACACACCCGCTACTGTGCATTTCCAAATCTAATTCTGTCACTAAACCCATACCTGGCACCCAGCGCCTAAATACTAGGCCTCAAATTTATATCCCGCTAAATCTCTCGTTACCGCTGTCCTGTTGTGGCTGGGAAAGTTATTTAGTGTCCGTCAAAGCACATTTCTTGTTCTGGGTTGAAATACAATTCCCAATTTAGCAATTTCATAATTTAGTCGTTTCTGCTATATCAGAGCTATTTGAAATCTATCCCTAAAAGGGTATATAATATTCAAGGTGCACATTGGGTCATTCAGAATAACTTCACACACACCCGCTACTGTGTATTTCCAAGTCTAATTCTGTCACTAAATCCATACCGGTCACCCAGCGCCTAAATACTAGGCCTCAAATTTATATCCAGCTAAATCTGTCCTTAGTGCTGTAGCTGGGCGAGTTATTTAGTGTCCGTTCAAGCACATTTCTTGTTCTGGGTTGAAATACAATTCCCAATTTAGCAATTTCATAATTTAGTGGTTTCTGCTATATCAGAGCTATTTGAAATCTATCCCTAAAAGGGTATATAATATTCAAGGTGCACATTGGGTCATTCAGAATAACTTCACACACACCCGCTACTGTGTATTTCCAAGTCTAATTCTGGCACTAAACCCATACCTGTCACCCAGCGCCTAAATACTAGGTCTCAAATTTATATCCCGCTAAATCTGTCCCTAGTGCTGTAGCTGGGCGAGTTATTTAGTGTCCGTTCAAGCACATTTCTTGTTCTGGGTTGAAATACAATTCCCAATTTAGCAATTTCATAATTTAGTGGTTTCTGCTATATCAGAGCTATTTGAAATCTATCCCTAAAAGGGTATATAATATTCAAGGTGCACATAGGGTCATTCAGAATAACTTCACACACACCCGCTACTGTGCATTTCCAAATCTAATTCTGTCACTAAACCCATACCTGGCACCCAGCGCCTAAATACTAGGCCTCAAATTTATATCCCGCTAAATCTCTCGTTACCGCTGTCCTGTTGTGGCTGGGAAAGTTATTTAGTGTCCGTCAAAGCACATTTTTTGTTCTGGGTTGAAATACAATTCCCAATTTAGCAATTTCATAATTTAGTCGTTTCTGCTATATCAGAGCTATTTGAAATCTATCCCTAAAAGGGTAGATCATATTGAAGGTGCACATAGGGTCATTCAGAATAACTTCACACACACGCTTCTGTGCATTTCCAAGTCTAATTCTGTCACTAAATCCATACCGGTCACCCAGCGCCTAAATACTAGGCCTCAAATTTATATCCCGCTGAATTTGAATACAATACATTGGGCCAAATAATATATTTGTTGTTGTGGTGAACCATAACAATGAGAAAAACATCTAGTAAGGGACGCGGACGTGGACATGGTCGTGGTGGTGTTAGTGGACCCTCTGGTGCTGGGAGAGGACGTGGCCGTTCTGCCACATCCACACGTCCTAGTGTACCAACTACCTCAGGTCCCAGTAGCCGCCAGAATTTACAGCGATATATGGTGGGGCCCAATGCCGTTCTAAGGATGGTAAGGCCTGAGCAGGTACAGGCATTAGTCAATTGGGTGGCCGACAGTGGATCCAGCACGTTCACATTATCTCCCACCCAGTCTTCTGCAGAAAGCGCACAGATGGCGCCTGAAAACCAACCCCATCAGTCTGTCACATCACCCCCATGCATACCAGGGAAACTGTCTCAGCCTCAAGTTATGCAGCAGTCTCTTATGCTGTTTGAAGACTCCGCTGGCAGGGTTTCCCAAGGGCATCCACCCAGCCCTTCCCCAGCGGTGAAAGACATAGAATGCACTGACGCACAACCACTTATGTTTCCTGATGATGAGGACATGGGAATACCACCTCAGCATGTCTCTGATGATGACGAAACACAGGTGCCAACTGCTGCGTCTTTCTGCAGTGTGCAGACTGAACAGGAGGTCAGGGATCAAGACTGGGTGGAAGACGATGCAGGGGACGATGAGGTCCTAGACCCCACATGGAATGAAGGTCGTGCCACTGACTTTCACAGTTCGGAGGAAGAGGCAGTGGTGAGACCGAGCCAACAGCGTAGCAAAAGAGGGAGCAGTGGGCAAAAGCAGAACACCCGCCGCCAAGAGACTCCGCCTGCTACTGACCGCCGCCATCTGGGACCGAGCACCCCAAAGGCAGCTTCAAGGAGTTCCCTGGCATGGCACTTCTTCAAACAATGTGCTGACGACAAGACCCGAGTGGTTTGCACGCTGTGCCATCAGAGCCTGAAGCGAGGCATTAACGTTCTGAACCTGAGCACAACCTGCATGACCAGGCACCTGCATGCAAAGCATGAACTGCAGTGGAGTAAACACCTTAAAACCAAGGAAGTCACTCAGGCTCCCCCTGCTACCTCTTCTGCTGCTGCCGCCTCGGCCTATTCTGCTGCTGCCGCCTCGGCCTCTTCCTCCGCCTCTGGAGGAACGTTGGCACCTGCCGCCCAGCAAACAGGGGATGTACCACCAACACCACCACCTCCGTCACCAAGCGTCTCAACCATGTCACACGCCAGCGTTCAGCTCTCCATCTCACAAACATTTGATAGAAAGCGTAAATTCCCACCTAGCCACCCTCGATCCCTGGCCCTGAATGCCAGCATTTCTAAACTACTGGCCTATGAAATGCTGTCATTTAGGCTGGTGGACACAGACAGCTTCAAACAGCTCATGTCGCTTGCTGTCCCACAGTATGTTGTTCCCAGCCGGCACTACTTCTCCAAGAGAGCCGTGCCTTCCCTGCACAACCAAGTATCCGATAAAATCAAGTGTGCACTGCGCAACACCATCTGTGGCAAGGTCCACCTAACCACAGATACGTGGACCAGTAAGCACGGCCAGGGACGCTATATCTCCCTAACTGCACACTGGGTAAATGTAGTGGCAGCTGGGCCCCAGGCGGAGAGCTGTTTGGCGCACGTCCTTCCGCCGCCAAGGATCGCAGGGCAACATTCTTTGCCTCCTGTTGCCACCTCCTCCTTCTCGGCTTCCTCCTCCTCTTCTTCCACCTGCTCATCCAGTCAGCCACACACCTTCACCACCAACTTCAGCACAGCCCGGGGTAAACGTCAGCAGGCCATTCTGAAACTCATATGTTTGGGGGACAGGCCCCACACCGCACAGGAGTTGTGGCGGGGTATAGAACAACAGACCGACGAGTGGTTGCTGCCGGTGAGCCTCAAGCCCGGCCTGGTGGTGTGTGATAATGGGCGAAATCTCGTTGCAGCTCTGGGACTAGCCAATTTGACGCACATCCCTTGCTTGGCGCATGTGCTGAATTTGGTGGTGCAGAAGTTCATTCACAACTACCCCGACATGTCAGAGCTGCTGCATAAAGTGCGGGCCGTCTGTTCGCGCTTCCGGCGTTGACATCCTGCTGCTGCTCGCCTGTCTGCGCTACAGCGTAACTTCGGCCTTCCCGCTCACCGCCTCATATGCGACGTGCCCACCAGGTGGAACTCCACCTTGCACATGCTGGACAGACTGTGCGAGCAGCAGCAGGCCATAGTGGAGTTTCAGCTGCAGCACGCACGGGTCAGTCGCACTACAGAACAGCACCACTTCACCACCAATGACTGGGCCTCCATGCGAGACCTGTGTGCCCTGTTGCGCTGTTTCGAGTACTCCACCAACATGGCCAGTGGCGATGACACCGTTATCAGCGTTACAATACCACTTCTATGTCTCCTTGAGAAAACACTTAGGGCGATGATGGAAGAGGAGGTGGCCCAGGAGGAGGAGGAGGAGGAGGAGGAAGAGGGGTCATTTTTAGCACTTTCAGGCCAGTCTCTTCGAAGTGACTCAGAGGGAGGTTTTTGGCAACAGCAGAGGCCAGGTACAAATGTGGCCAGCCAGGGCCCACTACTGGAGGACGAGGAGGACGAGGATGAGGAGGAGGTGGAGGAGGATGAGGATGAAGCATGGTCACAGCGGGGTGGCACCCAACGCAGCTCGGGTCCATCACTGGTGCGTGGCTGGGGGGAAAGGCAGGACGATGACGATACGCCTCCCACAGAGGACAGCTTGTCCTTACCCCTGGGCAGCCTGGCACACATGAGCGACTACATGCTGCAGTGCCTGCGCAACGACAGCAGAGTTGCCCACATTTTAACCTGTGCGGACTACTGGGTTGCCACCCTGCTGGATCCACGCTACAAAGACAATGTGCCCACCTTACTTCCTGCACTGGAGCGTGATAGGAAGATGCGCGAGTACAAGCGCACGTTGGTAGACGCGCTACTGAGAGCATTCCCAAATGTCACAGGGGAACAAGTGGAAGCCCAAGGCCAAGGCAGAGGAGGAGCAAGAGGTCGCCAAGGCAGCTGTGTCACGGCCAGCTCCTCTGAGGGCAGGGTTAGCATGGCAGAGATGTGGAAAACTTTTGTCAACACGCCACAGCTAACTGCACCACCACCTGATACGCAACGTGTTAGCAGGAGGCAACATTTCACTAACATGGTGGAACAGTACGTGTGCACACCCCTCCACGTACTGACTGATGGTTCGGCCCCATTCAACTTCTGGGTCTCTAAATTGTCCACGTGGCCAGAGCTAGCCTTTTATGCCTTGGAGGTGCTGGCCTGCCCGGCAGCCAGCGTTTTGTCTGAACGTGTATTCAGCACGGCAGGGGGCGTCATTACAGACAAACGCAGCCGCCTGTCTACAGCCAATGTGGACAAGCTGACGTTCATAAAAATGAACCAGGCATGGATCCCACAGGACCTGTCCGTCCCTTGTCCAGATTAGACATTAACTACCTCCCCATAACCATATATTATTGGACTCCAGGGCACTTCCTCATTCAATCCTATTTTTATTTTCATTTTACCATTATATTGCGAGGCTACCCAAAGTTGAATGAACCTCTCCTCTGCCTGTGTGCTAGGCCTAAATATATGCCAATGGACTGTTGCAGTGGTGGCTGACATGAAGCCTGATTCTCTGCTATGACATGCAGACTAATTCTCTGCTGACATGAAGCCAGATTGTCTGTTACGGGACCTCTCTGCTCTGCCTGGGTGCTGGGCCTAAATTTATGACAATGGACTGTTGCAGTGGTGGCTGACGTGAAGCCTGATTCTCTGCTATGACATGCAGACTGATTCTCTGCTGACATGAAGCCAGATTGTCTGTTACGGGACCTCTCTGCTCTGCCTGTGTGCTAGGCCTAAATATATGCCAATGGACTGTTGCAGTGGTGGCTGACGTGAAGCCTCATTCTCTGCTATGACATGCAGACTGATTCTCTGCTGTCATGAAGCCAGATTGTCTGTTACGGGACCTCTCTCCTCTGCCTGTGTGCTAGGCCTAAATATATGCCAATGGACTGTTGCAGTGGTGGCTGACGTGAAGCCTGATTCTCTGCTATAGTGTTAGATTTTGGAGTACCGCACTCCTGTTTGGTTTACTGGTGCCTGCAAGGACTTATTCAGTCGTGCTATAATAGTAAGGAGATTGCAGCACACAGTTTTTCATGTTTGCTAACAAATTTTAATTTCACATTTTTTCGTCACATAATTAGAGTTCCGGTGCACTATTTCACAATTATAAGCATGGAAGAAAACGACCAGACGTTTCGGCCTTTCACGGCCTTCCTCAGTGGTCTTAGATCTATAAAGATAATGCATATTTGTATGAGCTATATGATATCAACGCATTGGTCTCCATATTACATGAGAAAATAATTACTTAGAAAGTTTTTACATGTATGTGCATATATACACATAAGTATGTATATGCATGCACATGCATACACATCCGCATATGAACATGAGGAAATGAATACATATTTACAGGGAAATTTAGTTTAAAAACAATAGACAGTTCATTGTCATAAAGAAGTAAACATAACTCTATCAGCGATAGTGATTAAGGTCAATATAATTTAGTATGCTGTTGTTGGTGAATAAATTTATGCATATGGTACGTTCTGGTATTGTAGTTGCACACCTGTGGCTGACTCCCAGCCTAGAACACTCTTGCACTGATATATGGGCACTGCTTAAGGATGATCCGTTAGGTAGGTCAGGACATCATATGGGAATAATATATAAAAACTCAGTGTTCAGTGTCCATAGCTGGGTAGCCTGTCACGTGCATGCAAGCAAAACACTTAGTTCAGCATGTAACATCATCAGGGGAATGCATGAATAAACAACGCATCGAACAAAGGACCCATTCTGTTAAGGATCTATCAGTTACCTTGAATGCTGTGTGATGGGGATTGGCGCCGGATGCACTGTGCACGCGTTAGCTAAGCGCCTTTTGAAGCGGCGGAGGGCGCAACTGCCTACTGGGAGATCCGGTCACATGACCTTGTCGGGGTGTGCGTGCGTTCCACTTGCGTGTCAAGCACGCAAATCGAACGTGCGCCGTGTACTTATGCGCATGCGCAAGACGGACGAAGCTGTCCTGCATTTTACCTGCGGCGGAGAACGCAACTACGTGTACTTATGCGCATGCGCAAGCCGGACGAAGCTGTCCTGCATTTTATCTGCGTGTCCTTCACTATATTGTGTGTTCATGGGGCAATTAAGGGGCAGGAATGTTGTGTCATTTGACACACTAGTTCATTCTGAGCTGGGGCTACGCTGAACACCCTTGAGTGTCCAGTCAGTGTGGGTATAGTGTTAATTGTGGTGCATTCATGCAAATCCCAGATGTACCTTTTAATAGGAGATATTACCATATATGGTATGATATCAGTGCATACTATCATGATACAGGCTTATTGGAATCTGATGAATCTATAATGTCCCTATTATGATGGGGAGTGGGTGGATAACAGGGAAGAGGGGGACAGGAGAGGGTAGAGGGTCGGGGGGGAAGAAAGGGGGGGGAAAAAAGGGGAAGGGGGATGGAATGGGGTGGGAAACAGGGTGGAGAGAAGGGGGGGGGGGGGAAGGGGGGGAAAAAGGGGGGGGGGGGTTTGGTAGTTTGTTATCTCACCCTCGCAGGTCATATGATATCAACGAGTCTGGAAGGAGAAATGAAAGTTTGTTAATCACAAATATAAAACATTTTTTGTATATACATATACTCTTAACCGTTACATTTAGACATTTATAGAAAAATCACATTCCCGATTGAGACCGTGTGGTGAGAGAGTCCCGAGTGTGTGGATCCAAAACGCTTCTCTTTGTTTTAGACGTAGGATCCGGTTACCGCCGCGTCTTGGAGAGTCAATTTGTTCTAATACTTGAAACCGTAATTGTGATACCCGATGATTTTTCTCATTAAAATGGTATGGAACAGGTAGTAGGGTGTGTCCAAGTCTGATGGTGGATTTATGTTTGCTCACCCGATCGCGAACATGTTGGGTTGTCTCGCCCACGTACGCCAATCCGCATGGGCATTTCAGAACATAGACTACAAAACTGGAATCGCATGTAAAAAATCCTTTTATCTGGTACGGTCGTCCAGTTCTGGGATGCGTAACGTGTTCGCCCCTAGTAACACTCGAACATTGTGCGCAATGTAAACATGGAAATGTCCCTTGTCGTTGACTCTTAAGGAAAGTTTGTTTTGGTAGCTTGGTGAGGCTACCTATGTCGGCCTTGACCAGTTTGTCTCTAACATTATGCGGTCTTTTGTAGCACGTAATTGGAGGTTCACTAAATTCAGAGATGTTGGGGTATGCTTTTGTGAGTAATGGCCAGTGTTTTCTCAGTACTTGATGAATTTTGGGTATCAATGGGTGATATGTTGTGACGCAGGCTAGCCTATTGGGTCCCTTTCTGCGTGGTTGGATTGTCCTTGTGATGTTATTTAATGTGGAGTCAAGAAGTGTTTGTGGATAACCTCTTGTCTGGAATTTCTCTGTCATTTCCTTTAATCTAGTTTCCCTTACATCAGTGTTGGTAACAATACGGTTGACCCTTATGTATTGGGATTTGGGCAGAGAGTTTTTTGTGGCCCTGGGGTGGCAGCTGTTATAATGGAGCAAACTGTTACGGTCGGTTGGTTTGTTGTATAGATCCAGTGTTATATTGCCTGCCAAGTCAAGTTGGACTATGGTGTCCAGAAAGCTTATTTTTTCTTTGCTTGTCTGTACGGTAAAGGCTAGTTCTGGATGAACTGAATTGAGATCCTCAACAAATTTGTCAATAGTGATGATGGGGCCCCGCCATATGCAAAAGATATCGTCAATAAATCGTAGCCACGTAATTGAAAATTGATTAAATAAAGGATGAGTGTAGACGTGATCCTCCTCAAATGCTATCATGTAAGCGTTTGCATATGGCGGGGCCACGTTTGATCCCATGGCGGTACCTCTTTTTTGACCATAATATGTGTCCCCAAACATGAAGTAATTTTTTGTCAGTATAGTTGTCAGTAATTCTATACAAAATTCCTGTTGTGTCATGTCAAGATCCGAATGGATATTCAATAATCTGGCCGTGGCTTGAATGCCCTTTTTGTGTTCAATCGATGTGTAGAGGCTATTCACGTCTAAAGTAATGAGTGTGCAATCGGATGGTTTGTCTATCTGTTTTAATTTGGTGATAAAGTCTGTTGTGTCGAGGAGAAAAGATCTAGATGTTTTAATCAGAGGGGTGAGGATTTTTTCTAGGTAAATGGCCAATGGGGAGAAAATTGAATCTGTAGAGGCGACAATTGGGCGTCCTGGGGGGTCTTGTAAGTTTTTATGAATTTTTGGTAAGGTGTAAAATACCGGTATAATAGGATCTTGTTTGGTGAGGAACGTTACGGTCTTAGAATCAATTATCTCTAGATTGCTGTATTTGTTTAGAATGTTGAAGATCAACTCTTGAATTTGTGATGTCGGATTCTGCCGTAGGATTTCATATGTAGTGTCATCATTTAATTGTCTCTTTATTTCACCCATATATTTAGTCTTGTCCATTACCACAAGAGCCCCACCCTTATCGGCTGGTTTGATTGTGATGTCGCTATGTGTTTGTAATGAATCTAGGGCCATCTTTTCTTCTGCTGTCAAGTTATTAGTATGTTTGTAATGACCTTGTTTGTGGTCTTTTATAATTTCCTGTATGGATTTTTGGGCAAAAGAAATAAATGTTTCTATTGGATGTTTGTTACGTGGTGGCATGAATGAGCTTTTATTTCTAAGGCCTAGTGTCTCCAGGGATAGTGTCCCCGGTAATTCCTTAGTGTTGGATGGTCCGGGTTCCATCTCACTAAAGTGTGCTTTTAGTCTTAAGGTTCGGTAAAACCTCTGGAGTTCCTGTTCCAGGGTGAATGTGTTCAGACTTGGTGTTGGGCAGAAGGATAGTCCCTTTTGGAGTATGTAAGTCTGTGCGGGAGATAAGTTGGTAGAGGAGATGTTTACAACTAAGTTGTTCTCCTTACCTGCGATCTGGTCTGTATTTGGCTTCCTTGACCGTCTCCTGCCGCCTCTCCTGGTACGCCTGGTCCTTGTCCCCGTCCTCTCCGTCGGTTGCCTAAAAAACGGGCTGGGTGTTTATAATTTCCTGATCGGTCACTGTCGGATGAAGAGCCGGAGTAATTGTTCGCTGACAATACGGAATTCTCTACACGCTTTGAAAGTATTTTGAATAAATGCTCCTTTGATATAATTTTGCTTACCTTAGAACAACTACAGAAGTCAATAGAGGAACTATCCAAGAAAATTGAAATTACAGAAACAACCTTAACCACAACAGCACCAGAAGAAGAATGGAAGAAAGCCAAAGATAAAATAGACAAACAATTGAATGAATATAAGAAACATACAGAACTAAACAAGCGGCAAAAATTTGTACGCGACGCGGAAGATTATCGCCTTGACAACGTCTACCGGTGGAAAAAGAATCCTCAACATAATCCGTGGGACAACAGATACCAACATTACTCCGGCTCTTCATCCGACAGTGACCGATCAGGAAATTATAAACACCCAGCCCGTTTTTTAGGCAACCGACGGAGAGGACGGGGACAAGGACCAGGCGTACCAGGAGAGGCGGCAGGAGACGGTCAAGGAAGCCAAATACAGACCAGATCGCAGGTAAGGAGAACAACTTAGTTGTAAACATCTCCTCTACCAACTTATCTCCCGCACAGACTTACATACTCCAAAAGGGACTATCCTTCTGCCCAACACCAAGTCTGAACACATTCACCCTGGAACAGGAACTCCAGAGGTTTTACCGAACCTTAAGACTAAAAGCACACTTTAGTGAGATGGAACCCGGACCATCCAACACTAAGGAATTACCGGGGACACTATCCCTGGAGACACTAGGCCTTAGAAATAAAAGCTCATTCATGCCACCACGTAACAAACATCCAATAGAAACATTTATTTCTTTTGCCCAAAAATCCATACAGGAAATTATAAAAGACCACAAACAAGGTCATTACAAACATACTAATAACTTGACAGCAGAAGAAAAGATGGCCCTAGATTCATTACAAACACATAGCGACATCACAATCAAACCAGCCGATAAGGGTGGGGCTCTTGTGGTAATGGACAAGACTAAATATATGGGTGAAATAAAGAGACAATTAAATGATGACACTACATATGAAATCCTACGGCAGAATCCGACATCACAAATTCAAGAGTTGATCTCCAACATTCTAAACAAATACAGCAATCTAGAGATAATTGATTCTAAGACCGTAACGTTCCTCACCAAACAAGATCCTATTATACCGGTATTTTACACCTTACCAAAAATTCATAAAAACTTACAAGACCCCCCAGGACGCCCAATTGTCGCCTCTACAGATTCAATTTTCTCCCCATTGGCCATTTACCTAGAAAAAATCCTCACCCCTCTGATTAAAACATCTAGATCTTTTCTCCTCGACACAACAGACTTTATCACCAAATTAAAACAGATAGACAAACCATCCGATTGCACACTCATTACTTTAGACGTGAATAGCCTCTACACATCGATTGAACACAAAAAGGGCATTCAAGCCACGGCCAGATTATTGAATATCCATTCGGATCTTGACATGACACAACAGGAATTTTGTATAGAATTACTGACAACTATACTGACAAAAAATTACTTCATGTTTGGGGACACATATTATGGTCAAAAAAGAGGTACCGCCATGGGATCAAACGTGGCCCCGCCATATGCAAACGCTTACATGATAGCATTTGAGGAGGATCACGTCTACACTCATCCTTTATTTAATCAATTTTCAATTACGTGGCTACGATTTATTGACGATATCTTTTGCATATGGCGGGGCCCCATCATCACTATTGACAAATTTGTTGAGGATCTCAATTCAGTTCATCCAGAACTAGCCTTTACCGTACAGACAAGCAAAGAAAAAATAAGCTTTCTGGACACCATAGTCCAACTTGACTTGGCAGGCAATATAACACTGGATCTATACAACAAACCAACCGACCGTAACAGTTTGCTCCATTATAACAGCTGCCACCCCAGGGCCACAAAAAACTCTCTGCCCAAATCCCAATACATAAGGGTCAACCGTATTGTTACCAACACTGATGTAAGGGAAACTAGATTAAAGGAAATGACAGAGAAATTCCAGACAAGAGGTTATCCACAAACACTTCTTGACTCCACATTAAATAACATCACAAGGACAATCCAACCACGCAGAAAGGGACCCAATAGGCTAGCCTGCGTCACAACATATCACCCATTGATACCCAAAATTCATCAAGTACTGAGAAAACACTGGCCATTACTCACAAAAGCATACCCCAACATCTCTGAATTTAGTGAACCTCCAATTACGTGCTACAAAAGACCGCATAATGTTAGAGACAAACTGGTCAAGGCCGACATAGGTAGCCTCACCAAGCTACCAAAACAAACTTTCCTTAAGAGTCAACGACAAGGGACATTTCCATGTTTACATTGCGCACAATGTTCGAGTGTTACTAGGGGCGAACACGTTACGCATCCCAGAACTGGACGACCGTACCAGATAAAAGGATTTTTTACATGCGATTCCAGTTTTGTAGTCTATGTTCTGAAATGCCCATGCGGATTGGCGTACGTGGGCGAGACAACCCAACATGTTCGCGATCGGGTGAGCAAACATAAATCCACCATCAGACTTGGACACACCCTACTACCTGTTCCATACCATTTTAATGAGAAAAATCATCGGGTATCACAATTACGGTTTCAAGTATTAGAACAAATTGACTCTCCAAGACGCGGCGGTAACCGGATCCTACGTCTAAAACAAAGAGAAGCGTTTTGGATCCACACACTCGGGACTCTCTCACCACACGGTCTCAATCGGGAATGTGATTTTTCTATAAATGTCTAAATGTAACGGTTAAGAGTATATGTATATACAAAAAATGTTTTATATTTGTGATTAACAAACTTTCATTTCTCCTTCCAGACTCGTTGATATCATATGACCTGCGAGGGTGAGATAACAAACTACCAAACCCCCCCCCCCCCTTTTTCCCCCCTTCCCCCCCCCCCCCCCTTCTCTCCACCCTGTTTCCCACCCCATTCCATCCCCCTTCCCCTTTTTTTCCCCCCCCTTTCTTCCCCCCCGACCCTCTACCCTCTCCTGTCCCCCTCTTCCCTGTTATCCACCCACTCCCCATCATAATAGGGACATTATAGATTCATCAGATTCCAATAAGCCTGTATCATGATAGTATGCACTGATATCATACCATATATGGTAATATCTCCTATTAAAAGGTACATCTGGGATTTGCATGAATGCACCACAATTAACACTATACCCACACTGACTGGACACTCAAGGGTGTTCAGCGTAGCCCCAGCTCAGAATGAACTAGTGTGTCAAATGACACAACATTCCTGCCCCTTAATTGCCCCATGAACACACAATATAGTGAAGGACACGCAGATAAAATGCAGGACAGCTTCGTCCGGCTTGCGCATGCGCATAAGTACACGTAGTTGCGTTCTCCGCCGCAGGTAAAATGCAGGACAGCTTCGTCCGTCTTGCGCATGCGCATAAGTACACGGCGCACGTTCGATTTGCGTGCTTGACACGCAAGTGGAACGCACGCACACCCCGACAAGGTCATGTGACCGGATCTCCCAGTAGGCAGTTGCGCCCTCCGCCGCTTCAAAAGGCGCTTAGCTAACGCGTGCACAGTGCATCCGGCGCCAATCCCCATCACACAGCATTCAAGGTAACTGATAGATCCTTAACAGAATGGGTCCTTTGTTCGATGCGTTGTTTATTCATGCATTCCCCTGATGATGTTACATGCTGAACTAAGTGTTTTGCTTGCATGCACGTGACAGGCTACCCAGCTATGGACACTGAACACTGAGTTTTTATATATTATTCCCATATGATGTCCTGACCTACCTAACGGATCATCCTTAAGCAGTGCCCATATATCAGTGCAAGAGTGTTCTAGGCTGGGAGTCAGCCACAGGTGTGCAACTACAATACCAGAACGTACCATATGCATAAATTTATTCACCAACAACAGCATACTAAATTATATTGACCTTAATCACTATCGCTGATAGAGTTATGTTTACTTCTTTATGACAATGAACTGTCTATTGTTTTTAAACTAAATTTCCCTGTAAATATGTATTCATTTCCTCATGTTCATATGCGGATGTGTATGCATGTGCATGCATATACATACTTATGTGTATATATGCACATACATGTAAAAACTTTCTAAGTAATTATTTTCTCATGTAATATGGAGACCAATGCGTTGATATCATATAGCTCATACAAATATGCATTATCTTTATAGATCTAAGACCACTGAGGAAGGCCGTGAAAGGCCGAAACGTCTGGTCGTTTTCTTCCATGCTTATAATTGTGAAATAGTGCACCGGAAGTCTAATTATGTGACGAAAAAATGTGAAATTAAAATTTATTAGCAAACATGAAAAACTGTGTGCTGCAATCTCCTTACTATTATAGCACGACTGAATAAGTCCTTGCAGGCACCAGTAAACCAAACAGGAGTGCGGTACTCCAAAATCTAACACTATAAGCGATACTGCGAGGTACCAGCACCCTACCTGAACATGACAAATGTGTTTTCCTATGACACCAGCACCGCTGACAGCATTGTCTCTGGAGTAAACCTGCCCAGCGATTTTCTTCATATACCCAGTCATGAACTGAAGATACGAGACTACGAAAGAGACCGAAAACGTTTGATAGGTTGGGAGCTCCACTGTAGCACCCTTGCCGAATATTACCGCTCTAATCGTATACCGAGAGGTCTGCGATCAAGACTAAGACCGACATTGTTCGCTGACAATACGGAATTCTCTACACGCTTTGAAAGTATTTTGAATAAATGCTCCTTTGATATAATTTTGCTTACCTTAGAACAACTACAGAAGTCAATAGAGGAACTATCCAAGAAAATTGAAATTACAGAAACAACCTTAACCACAACAGCACCAGAAGAAGAATGGAAGAAAGCCAAAGATAAAATAGACAAACAATTGAATGAATATAAGAAACATACAGAACTAAACAAGCGGCAAAAATTTGTACGCGACGCGGAAGATTATCGCCTTGACAACGTCTACCGGTGGAAAAAGAATCCTCAACATAATCCGTGGGACAACAGATACCAACATTACTCCGGCTCTTCATCCGACAGTGACCGATCAGGAAATTATAAACACCCAGCCCGTTTTTTAGGCAACCGACGGAGAGGACGGGGACAAGGACCAGGCGTACCAGGAGAGGCGGCAGGAGACGGTCAAGGAAGCCAAATACAGACCAGATCGCAGGTAAGGAGAACAACTTAGTTGTAAACATCTCCTCTACCAACTTATCTCCCGCACAGACTTACATACTCCAAAAGGGACTATCCTTCTGCCCAACACCAAGTCTGAACACATTCACCCTGGAACAGGAACTCCAGAGGTTTTACCGAACCTTAAGACTAAAAGCACACTTTAGTGAGATGGAACCCGGACCATCCAACACTAAGGAATTACCGGGGACACTATCCCTGGAGACACTAGGCCTTAGAAATAAAAGCTCATTCATGCCACCACGTAACAAACATCCAATAGAAACATTTATTTCTTTTGCCCAAAAATCCATACAGGAAATTATAAAAGACCACAAACAAGGTCATTACAAACATACTAATAACTTGACAGCAGAAGAAAAGATGGCCCTAGATTCATTACAAACACATAGCGACATCACAATCAAACCAGCCGATAAGGGTGGGGCTCTTGTGGTAATGGACAAGACTAAATATATGGGTGAAATAAAGAGACAATTAAATGATGACACTACATATGAAATCCTACGGCAGAATCCGACATCACAAATTCAAGAGTTGATCTCAACATTCTAAACAAATACAGCAATCTAGAGATAATTGATTCTAAGACCGTAACGTTCCTCACCAAACAAGATCCTATTATACCGGTATTTTACACCTTACCAAAAATTCATAAAAACTTACAAGACCCCCCAGGACGCCCAATTGTCGCCTCTACAGATTCAATTTTCTCCCCATTGGCCATTTACCTAGAAAAAATCCTCACCCCTCTGATTAAAACATCTAGATCTTTTCTCCTCGACACAACAGACTTTATCACCAAATTAAAACAGATAGACAAACCATCCGATTGCACACTCATTACTTTAGACGTGAATAGCCTCTACACATCGATTGAACACAAAAAGGGCATTCAAGCCACGGCCAGATTATTGAATATCCATTCGGATCTTGACATGACACAACAGGAATTTTGTATAGAATTACTGACAACTATACTGACAAAAAATTACTTCATGTTTGGGGACACATATTATGGTCAAAAAAGAGGTACCGCCATGGGATCAAACGTGGCCCCGCCATATGCAAACGCTTACATGATAGCATTTGAGGAGGATCACGTCTACACTCATCCTTTATTTAATCAATTTTCAATTACGTGGCTACGATTTATTGACGATATCTTTTGCATATGGCGGGGCCCCATCATCACTATTGACAAATTTGTTGAGGATCTCAATTCAGTTCATCCAGAACTAGCCTTTACCGTACAGACAAGCAAAGAAAAAATAAGCTTTCTGGACACCATAGTCCAACTTGACTTGGCAGGCAATATAACACTGGATCTATACAACAAACCAACCGACCGTAACAGTTTGCTCCATTATAACAGCTGCCACCCCAGGGCCACAAAAAACTCTCTGCCCAAATCCCAATACATAAGGGTCAACCGTATTGTTACCAACACTGATGTAAGGGAAACTAGATTAAAGGAAATGACAGAGAAATTCCAGACAAGAGGTTATCCACAAACACTTCTTGACTCCACATTAAATAACATCACAAGGACAATCCAACCACGCAGAAAGGGACCCAATAGGCTAGCCTGCGTCACAACATATCACCCATTGATACCCAAAATTCATCAAGTACTGAGAAAACACTGGCCATTACTCACAAAAGCATACCCCAACATCTCTGAATTTAGTGAACCTCCAATTACGTGCTACAAAAGACCGCATAATGTTAGAGACAAACTGGTCAAGGCCGACATAGGTAGCCTCACCAAGCTACCAAAACAAACTTTCCTTAAGAGTCAACGACAAGGGACATTTCCATGTTTACATTGCGCACAATGTTCGAGTGTTACTAGGGGCGAACACGTTACGCATCCCAGAACTGGACGACCGTACCAGATAAAAGGATTTTTTACATGCGATTCCAGTTTTGTAGTCTATGTTCTGAAATGCCCATGCGGATTGGCGTACGTGGGCGAGACAACCCAACATGTTCGCGATCGGGTGAGCAAACATAAATCCACCATCAGACTTGGACACACCCTACTACCTGTTCCATACCATTTTAATGAGAAAAATCATCGGGTATCACAATTACGGTTTCAAGTATTAGAACAAATTGACTCTCCAAGACGCGGCGGTAACCGGATCCTACGTCTAAAACAAAGAGAAGCGTTTTGGATCCACACACTCGGGACTCTCTCACCACACGGTCTCAATCGGGAATGTGATTTTTCTATAAATGTCTAAATGTAACGGTTAAGAGTATATGTATATACAAAAAATGTTTTATATTTGTGATTAACAAACTTTCATTTCTCCTTCCAGACTCGTTGATATCATATGACCTGCGAGGGTGAGATAACAAACTACCAAACCCCCCCCCCCTTTTTCCCCCCTTCCCCCCCCCCCCCTTCTCTCCACCCTGTTTCCCACCCCATTCCATCCCCCTTCCCCTTTTTTCCCCCCCCTTTCTTCCCCCCCGACCCTCTACCCTCTCCTGTCCCCCTCTTCCCTGTTATCCACCCACTCCCCATCATAATAGGGACATTATAGATTCATCAGATTCCAATAAGCCTGTATCATGATAGTATGCACTGATATCATACCATATATGGTAATATCTCCTATTAAAAGGTACATCTGGGATTTGCATGAATGCACCACAATTAACACTATACCCACACTGACTGGACACTCAAGGGTGTTCAGCGTAGCCCCAGCTCAGAATGAACTAGTGTGTCAAATGACACAACATTCCTGCCCCTTAATTGCCCCATGAACACACAATATAGTGAAGGACACGCAGATAAAATGCAGGACAGCTTCGTCCGGCTTGCGCATGCGCATAAGTACACGTAGTTGCGTTCTCCGCCGCAGGTAAAATGCAGGACAGCTTCGTCCGTCTTGCGCATGCGCATAAGTACACGGCGCACGTTCGATTTGCGTGCTTGACACGCAAGTGGAACGCACGCACACCCCGACAAGGTCATGTGACCGGATCTCCCAGTAGGCAGTTGCGCCCTCCGCCGCTTCAAAAGGCGCTTAGCTAACGCGTGCACAGTGCATCCGGCGCCAATCCCCATCACACAGCATTCAAGGTAACTGATAGATCCTTAACAGAATGGGTCCTTTGTTCGATGCGTTGTTTATTCATGCATTCCCCTGATGATGTTACATGCTGAACTAAGTGTTTTGCTTGCATGCACGTGACAGGCTACCCAGCTATGGACACTGAACACTGAGTTTTTATATATTATTCCCATATGATGTCCTGACCTACCTAACGGATCATCCTTAAGCAGTGCCCATATATCAGTGCAAGAGTGTTCTAGGCTGGGAGTCAGCCACAGGTGTGCAACTACAATACCAGAACGTACCATATGCATAAATTTATTCACCAACAACAGCATACTAAATTATATTGACCTTAATCACTATCGCTGATAGAGTTATGTTTACTTCTTTATGACAATGAACTGTCTATTGTTTTTAAACTAAATTTCCCTGTAAATATGTATTCATTTCCTCATGTTCATATGCGGATGTGTATGCATGTGCATGCATATACATACTTATGTGTATATATGCACATACATGTAAAAACTTTCTAAGTAATTATTTTCTCATGTAATATGGAGACCAATGCGTTGATATCATATAGCTCATATAAATATGCATTATTTTTATAGATCTAAGACCACTGAGGAAGGCCGTGAAAGGCCGAAACGTCTGGTCGTTTTCTTCCATGCTTATAATTGTGAAATAGTGCACCGGAACTCTAATTATGTGACGAAAAAATGTGAAATTAAAATTTGTTAGCAAACATGAAAAACTGTGTGCTGCAATCTCCTTACTATGATTCTCTGCTATGACATGCAGACTGATTCTCTGCTGACATGAAGCCAGATTGTCTGTTACGGGACCTCTCTGCTCTGCCTGTGTGCTAGGCCTAAATATATGCCAATGGACTGTTGCAGTGGTGGCTGACGTGAAGCCTCATTCTCTGCTATGACATGCAGACTGATTCTCTGCTGTCATGAAGCCAGATTGTCTGTTACGGGACCTCTCTGCTCTGCCTGTGTGCTAGGCCTAAATATATGCCAATGGACTGTTGCAGTGGTGGGTGACGTGAAGCCTGATTCTCTGCTATGATATGAAGACTGATTCTCTGCTGACATGAAGCCAGATTGTCTGTTACGGGACCTTTCTCCTCTGCCTGGGTTCTGGGCCTAAATTTATGAAAATTGACTCTTACAGTGGTGGGTGACGTGAAGCCTGATTCTCTGCTATGATATGAAGACTGATTCTCTGCTGACATGAAGCCAGATTCTCTGTTACGGGACCTCTCTCCTCTGCCTGGGTGCTGGGCCTAAATTTATGACAATGGACTGTTGCAGTGGTGGGTGACGTGAAGCCTGATTCTCTGCTATGACATGCAGACTAATTCTCTGCTGACATGAAGCCAGATCCTCTGTTACGGGACCTCTCTCCTCTGCCTGTGTGTGTGCTGGGCCTAAATATATGCCAATGGACTGTTGCAGTGGTGGCTGACGTGAAGCCTCATTCTCTGCTATGACATGCAGACTGATTCTCTGCTGACATGAAGCCAGATCCTCTGTTACGGGACCTCTCTCCTCTGCCTGTGTGTGTGCTGGGCCTAAATATATGCCAATGGACTGTTGCAGTGGTGGCTGACGTGAAGCCTCATTCTCTGCTATGACATGCAGACTGATTCTCTGCTGACATGAAGCCAGATTCTCTGTTACGGGACCTCTCTCCTCTGCCTGTGTGTGTGCTGGGCCTAAATATATGCCAATGGACTGTTGCAGTGGTGGCTGACGTGAAGCCTCATTCTCTGCTATGACATGCAGACTAATTCTCTGCTGACATGAAGACAGATTCTCTGTTACGGGACCTCCCTCCTCTGCCTGGGTGCTGGGCCTAAATATATGCCAATGGACTGTTGCAGTGGTGGCTGACGTGAAGCCTCATTCTCTGCTATGACATGCAGACTAATTCTCTGCTGACATGAAGACAGATTGTCTGTTACGGGACCTCTCTCCTCTGCCTGTGTGCTAGGCCTAAATATATGCCAATGGACTGTTGCAGTGGTGGCTGACGTGAAGCCTCATTCTCTGCTATGACATGCAGACTGATTCTCTGCTGACATGAAGCCAGATCGTCTGTTACGGGACCTCTCTGCTCTGCCTGTGTGCTAGGCCTAAATATATGCCAATGGACTGTTGCAGTGGTGGGTGACGTGAAGCCTCATTCTCTGCTATGACATGCAGACTGATTCTCTGCTGTCATGAAGCCAGATTGTCTGTTACGGGACCTCTCTGCTCTGCCTGTGTGCTAGGCCTAAATATATGCCAATGGACTGTTGCAGTGGTGGGTGACGTGAAGCCTCATTCTCTGCTATGACATGCAGACTGATTCTCTGCTGACATGAAGCCAGATTGTCTGTTACGGGACCTCTCTCCTCTGCCTGGGTGCTGGGCCTAAATATATGCCAATGGACTGTTGCAGTGGTGGCTGACGTGAAGCCTCATTCTCTGCTATGACATGCAGACTAATTCTCTGCTGACATGAAGACAGATTCTCTGTTACGGGACCTCTCTCCTCTGCCTGTGTGTGTGCTGGGCCTAAATATATGCCAATGGACTGTTGCAGTGGTGGCTGACGTGAAGCCTCATTCTCTGCTATGACATGCAGACTAATTCTCTGCTGACATGAAGCCAGATTGTCTGTTACGGGACCTCTCTCCTCTGCCTGTGTGTGTGCTGGGCCTAAATATATGCCAATGGACTGTTGCAGTGGTGGCTGACGTGAAGCCTCATTCTCTGCTATGACATGCAGACTAATTCTCTGCTGACATGAAGACAGATTCTCTGTTACGGGACCTCCCTCCTCTGCCTGGGTGCTGGGCCTAAATATATGCCAATGGACTGTTGCAGTGGTGGCTGACGTGAAGCCTCATTCTCTGCTATGACATGCAGACTAATTCTCTGCTGACATGAAGACAGATTCTCTGTTACGGGACCTCCCTCCTCTGCCTGGGTGCTGGGCCTAAATATATGCCAATGGACTGTTGCAGTGGTGGCTGACGTGAAGCCTCATTCTCTGCTATGACATGCAGACTAATTCTCTGCTGACATGAAGACAGATTGTCTGTTACGGGACCTCTCTCCTCTGCCTGTGTGCTAGGCCTAAATATATGCCAATGGACTGTTGCAGTGGTGGCTGACGTGAAGCCTCATTCTCTGCTATGACATGCAGACTGATTCTCTGCTGACATGAAGCCAGATCGTCTGTTACGGGACCTCTCTGCTCTGCCTGTGTGCTAGGCCTAAATATATGCCAATGGACTGTTGCAGTGGTGGGTGACGTGAAGCCTCATTCTCTGCTATGACATGCAGACTGATTCTCTGCTGTCATGAAGCCAGATTCTCTGTTACGGGACCTCTCTGCTCTGCCTGTGTGCTAGGCCTAAATATATGCCAATGGACTGTTGCAGTGGTGGGTGACGTGAAGCCTCATTCTCTGCTATGACATGCAGACTGATTCTCTGCTGACATGAAGCCAGATTGTCTGTTACGGGACCTCTCTCCTCTGCCTGTGTGCTAGGCCTAAATATATGCCAATGGACTGTTGCAGTGGTGGGTGACGTGAAGCCTCATTCTCTGCTATGACATGCAGACTGATTCTCTGCTGACATGAAGACAGATTCTCTGTTACGGGACCTCTCTCCTCTGCCTGTGTGTGTGCTGGGCCTAAATATATGCCAATGGACTGTTGCAGTGGTGGCTGACGTGAAGCCTCATTCTCTGCTATGACATGCAGACTAATTCTCTGCTGACATGAAGCCAGATCGTCTGTTACGGGACCTCCCTCCTCTGCCTGGGTGCTGGGCCTAAATATCTGAGAATGGACTGTTGCAGTGGTGGCTGACGTGAAGCCTCATTCTCTGCTATGACATGCAGACTAATTCTCTGCTGACATGAAGCCAGATCCTCTGTTACGGGACCTCTCTCCTCTGCCTGGGTGCTGGGCCTAAATATATGCCAATGGACTGTTCCAGTGTTGGGTGACGTGAAGCCTCATTCTCTGCTATGACATGCAGACTGATTCTCTGCTGACATGAAGCCAGATTCTCTGTTACGGGACCTCTCTCCTCTGCCTGTGTGTGTGCTGGGCCTAAATATATGCCAATGGACTGTTGCAGTGGTGGCTGACGTGAAGCCTCATTCTCTGCTATGACATGCAGACTAATTCTCTGCTGACATGAAGACAGATTCTCTGTTACGGGACCTCCCTCCTCTGCCTGGGTGCTGGGCCTAAATATA
The DNA here is from genome assembly GCF_014858855.1 of Bufo gargarizans. Classification (NCBI taxonomy): domain Eukaryota; kingdom Metazoa; phylum Chordata; class Amphibia; order Anura; family Bufonidae; genus Bufo; species Bufo gargarizans. The sequence continues at coordinate 654,947,341 of NC_058081.1, read as the reverse complement.
TGCCAATGGACTGTTGCAGTGGTGGCTGACGTGAAGCCTCATTCTCTGCTATGACATGCAGACTAATTCTCTGCTGACATGAAGACAGATTCTCTGTTACGGGACCTCTCTCCTCTGCCTGGGTGCCGGGGCCTAAATATCTGAGAATGGACTGTTCCAGTGGTGGGTGACGGGAAGCCAGATTCTCTGCTATGGAACCTCTCTCCAATTGATTTTGGTTAATTTTTATTTATTTAATTTTTATTTTAATTCATTTCCCTATCCACATTTGTTTGCAGGGGATTTACCTACATGTTGCTGCCTTTTGCAGCCCTCTAGCTCTTTCCTGGGCTGTTTTACAGCCTTTTTAGTGCCGAAAAGTTCGGGTCCCCATTGACTTCAATGGGGTTCGGGTTCGGGACGAAGTTCGGATCGGGTTCGGATCCCGAACCCGAACATTTCCGGGATGTTCGGCCGAACTTCTCGAACCCGAACATCCAGGTGTTCGCTCAACTCTACTCCCGGTCAATTCCAATTTCCACCACAGGAGGGCAGTGGCGGGAGGGCAGTGGCGCTCCACCACAGCTGCAAGAGTGGACTACGGAAGGCAGGATAAACTCTGATGGAGTTCAGCAGCAGCAATAGCGAGGAGGATGACACATGGCAGAGTGACCTTGCCCGATGGAAGGCCCACAGATGGAGTGCATTACAGGACTTAGGATAAAGAGAAAGAAAGAAAGGTAAAAGATGGAGAGGACGCTTAGTGGAGAAGATGACTTAACAGAAAGAAGAAAAAGGATAAAAACATATAAAGAAATAGTGAAGGAGAAAGAGCTCAGAGAAAGGAAACTGCATGACGTCTACGAAAACGCTAAGACTTTATCTCGGACACCTGCTGAAGACAGCACACCGGGTGTGACCCTATCAGATCCTCCAACCACTGAAACTGACCTATCCACCAGTGAGGAGTCTGATACTGGTCCATGCACTCTGGAACCACCACCGAATGTGGAAATTCCTGCTATGAAAGACCAAGGGTCCATTCTTTAATGCTGTCAGGAGATTCTGTTGCCTACAAGGAAAAAGCCAAGGCTTACAGAGGATTCTCCAGAAGAGGTTGATCCTTCAATTCCAAGTTCTGCCACAGAAGGCCACCAGTAGAACGCAGATGATGCTTCTGCTGAAGTTACAGCTGCAGAGGGCACCAGAGCTAGCCGTGACAGTGATGAGGACGTCACACAGCTTATAGAAGGACTTCTGTCACCTCAACTATGGGACCCAGGAGGAAGACTTCCAGCCCTCTCGTAAGAGACCTCCTACTGTGAGGAAAAGCATCCTTTGTTGCTTTAGCCCAAATTTTTCATTTTGAAAAGGGCTAACAGGAGAAAATGCACTCCACAATGTGATCTATTATATCCAGGATACAGAGATCCCCCCGTACTTGGTTGTAAACTTCTGTAAACTGCTGAAGAGAGAGGGCCCAACCTAAAAAAAAAACTACACGTGGCCCTTGTAACGGACCGTTTCAGCAGACAAGGGGGTTAAACTCTGTTTAGGCAATAAGCCCCTTTCTGAGATGCAGGCACAGCTACTGCAGAACACCAACCTCCCGAACTGGATACAAAATAGCACTCCAAACTGGAACCTCGCAAATAGCTGTCAGCAGACGAACAGGAAAAGCGTATCAGTCAGCTTACACTCCTGGCAATCAGTCTCCAACAGCATACAGGGAATCCCCCCAATAACGAGACAAGGCTCCGTCTTGAGGGTCTAGCAGTGGTCTGACTGTACTTCAAGTACAGCCTCTTTTATTGATAAAAAACAAACATAGTACTGCCCACAGGGTTTTGAAATCCAACCAATCAGTAATTCACAACACACACAATGTAAATACAGCAACCAATCGTTCCCGCCCCCTAGAGGACCAGAAGGGAGACTGCGACACAGGACAGATACAACATATCCCCACAATGCATCATGGTTTCCTCCTCTCTGTCCCGGAGACGACTGAAGACAATCCAATTATCTCTCAGGACAAAAGGGAGATCGCCAATACACATGTGGAGACAACAGGACAGACATCACCATTTAAACACACAATGGGACAATAGAAACACCCACACAAAATCCTCCCCTCTGCCGATGATGACCATTGAACACAATGACGAATATAATTATCAAAGGCAGAGAAATACAGTTTTATAAAACATATCACAGGAACCCCAAAACATGCAATAACCCCATAACCAATATATCCTCAGAACCGGGGGATCTGGGTGAACCACATATCCAAAATTCACCCACATCCGTTCAGTAGTTTGGAAGATACAGTTTTATGCCAGTTACACTGGAAATATACAAGTTATACAGTTTCAGACTACTGAATGATGTCTCTGTGCACCAAATACAGGCAAGATAGCCCCGTGTGGGAAAAGTCAGAAGAGTGTCTGTGAGCTACAATGGCCGCTAACTATTGTTCTCACCATGTGCTTCATCCAAGCAAGTAAGGCAGAGGATGCAATCCAGGGACAGAGGGCTCCGTCCCAAGTGCCTTAGGACCCAATAACTTAAGGGACCATAATCCTGAGGCAAGAGGCTTTTAAACAGTCCTCTCCAAAACCCAGTGGCGAGGTTGGTTTCGCCACAGCCCTAAACTTATAAACCCTCTACACGTGGCCCTAATCTTATAAACCCTCTACACGTGGCCCTAATCTTAAAAACCCTCTACACATGGCCCTAATCTCATAAGCCCCCTACACATGGCCCTAATCTTATAAACCCCCTACACATGGCCCTAATCTTATAAGCCCCCTACACATGGCCCTAATCTTATAAACCCTCTACACGTGGCCCTAATCTTATAAACCCCCTACACATGGCCCTAATCTTATAAACCCTCTACACGTGGCCCTAATCTTATAAACCCCCTACACATGGCCCTAATCTTATAAGCCCCCTACACATGGCCCTAATCTTATAAACCCTCTACACGTGGCCCTAATATTATAAACCCACTACACATGGCCCTAATCTTATAAACCCCCTACACATGGCCCTAATCTTATACACCCCCTACACGTGGCCCTCCTCTGTCCCCTGGCATACAGCAGGGCTCCGGAGCACCATGCACAATAGAGGCACATTCCGGGGATTTACACATTTTGTGCAGACGACTGGAGAGGCTCTGGGGTGAAATAGTAAATGGACCCCCAAGAAGTGACCTCATATCGGAAACTACACCCCCAATGTATTTATAAGGATGGAGAGAGCATTTTGACCCCTTGGGTGTTTTGTAGGCGGTTATTGCGGTGTAGACGTTCTCTTTATTCTGCTGCTCGGTGCGATTACAGAGAAACCAATTTATATCATTTCTTACTATTTACTATTTTTACATAAAGCATTTTTGCAACGCCAGGTCTGACAGCCATATTTTTGTTGTTTTTCTGCCTTGTATGATTAAAGTATAAAGGACGCAGTTTGTTTTGTTTTATGTGAGCCGTGTGACCATGCCCTGACTGGAGTCTAATGCTATGCTCTCTAATTGTGATCAGCAGTTAATGTTGTGTGCTTGTAATGTTATGTGACACCAGGCCGGGGCAGGCCCAATGCTCATAGTGTAGAGATGGCAGCATCAGGAGAACACGGAGTGGCAAGGAGACATAGTGTGGAGATGGCAGTAACAGCAGCTGTATCAGGAGACCACAGTGGCAAGGAGACATAGTGTGGAGATGGCAGTCGCAGCAGCAGCAGAATCAGGATTCAACAGTGGAGATGGCAGACCACAGAGTGGCAAGGTGACTGTCACGGATGATGTTGCAGATAGCTGGAAGTTATGAATGAACGTCCGACTGGCTTGATCCCAAACTAAGGAGCATATAGGTGACCCATATAAAACCCTAAGAGCTCACCCTGACTGCTAAGCACATACAAGGGTCTCTAAGGTAGACGATTGTATGCCCCCGTACCTAAGACTGTGTGACACCTGAAAACCCTATAATAGTGAGGGGACACTACCACCGGCTCCCCTGCACTTTATACGGAGGGAGTCAGGGTCACTTAGAATCAAGCCAGCAAGGAAACACAATATATGAAAGGACTTATCTGAACAAGCAGCAGCAGAAGCCTCCAGCAGTAAACACTTCAATCCAGGAACTAGTATAAACCGCAAAGTGAGGCAGTATGGGAGGGAATATAAAGGAAAGAGGTTTAGTCTAAATAGGTGACACCTGGGAGAAGGTAATGAGATGAGAAAGTGAAACCAAAATAAAGAACATCATGCATGAGGTAGAGAATGATGTCTGTCAGACCTTCTCACAGAAGTGGTGGTGACAGTGACATAGTGTGGAGATGGCAGTAGCAGCAGCATCAGGAGACTACAGAGTGGCAAGGTGACATAATGTGGAGATGGCATTGTCAGCAGCTGCATCTGGAGACCACAGAGTGGCAAGGAGACATAATGTGGAGATGGCAGTCGCAGAAGCAGCATCAGGAGACCACAGAGTGGCAAGGTGACATAATGTGGAGATGGCATTGTCAGCAGCTGCATCAGGAGACCACAGAGTGTCAAGGAGACATAATGTGGAGATGGCAGTCGCAGAAGCAGCATCAGGAGACCACAGAGTGGCAAGGTGACATAGTGTGGAGATGGCAGTCGCAGAAGCAGCATCAGAAGACCACAGAGTGGCAAGGTGACAAAGTGTGGAGATGGCAGTCACAGCAGCAGCATCAGGAGACCACAGAGTGGCAAGGTGACATAGTGTGGAGATGGTAGTCGCAGCAGCATCAGGATACCACAGAGTGGCAAGGTGACATAGTGTAGAGATGGCAGTCACAGCAGCATCAGGAGACCACAGAGTGGCAAGGTGACATAGTGTGGAGATCGCAGTCACAGCAGCATCATCAGGAGACCACAGAGTGGCAAGGAGACATAGTGTAAAGATGGCAGTCGCAGCAGCAGCAGCATCAGGAGACCACAGAGTGGCAAGGTGACATAGTGTGGAGATGGCAGTCGCAGCAGCAGCATCAGGAGACCACAGAGTGGCAAGGTGACATAGTGTGGAGATGGCAGTAGCAGCAGCAGCATCAGGAGACCACAGAGTGGCAAGGTAACTGTCATGGAACCATGAACCAGACGTACAACAAGTGATGAGTGGAAATAAGAAGGCTTTATTGAAAATAAAGCTGTAAGGCAAAAGTCCAAACGGATGGCTAAACCGAAGCAGGGTCTTGCGAAACCAGAGATCAGGAACCAGAAGGGTAGTCAGATGAAGCCAGGATCAGGAATCAGCAGGGTAGTCAGACGAAGCCAGGATCAGGAATCAGCAGGGTAGTCAGACGAAGCCAGGATCAGGAACCAGAAGCAGCAGCAGTCTTAGAAGCATGTGAGCACAGGAGGACCAAGCAAGGAACTGAAGCCACAGACCTCCTATATATATGAGCTAGGCATCCAGCTCCTCCCAGTGGGAAGGAGGAGCCGCAGGGTGGGAGGCTACAAGAAACCCAGAAACCAAGATGGCCGCCAGCACATGTCAAACGAAGGAGAACAGCAAGGAGGTAAGACCATGACAGTACCTCCCCCTCAAGGGCCCCTCCTCCGCGGAGTAAGGAACGGTTTCTGAGGGAAGCGTGCGTGGAAGGCTCGGAGCAAGGCAGGAGCATGGACATCTGCGGAGGGAACCCAGGAACGCTCCTCTGGACCATAACCACGCCAATGGACCAAAAACTGCACCCGGCCGCGGACCAGGCGTGAGTCCAGGATATTGCTCACCTCATACTCCTCACGATTGCCCACTTGGACCGGACGAGGCCGAGGAATCGAGGAAGTGAAACGATTACACACCAGTGGCTTCAACAGGGAGACATGAAACACGTTGGAGATCCGCATGCCAGGAGGAAGCGCAAGGGCATAGGCTACCGGGTTTACCCTGCGAAGCACTCGGAAGGGACCAACAAAGCGAGGCGCCAGCTTGGGAGTGGGCACTCGAAGGTTGAGGTTGCGGGTGGACAACCATACGCGGTCTCCGACCTGGTAGGAAGGAGCGGGCGCTCGTCTGCGATCAGCCTGGAGTCTCTGGCGCTGCGCAGAGACCTCAAGGGACCTCTGGATCTGTACCCAAGAAGCACGTAGGACGGAAAGGTGATCCTCCACAGCCGGAATATCCTGGGGAGAGAATACCTCCGGTAACACGGCAGGTTGGAACCCATAATTGGCCATGAAGGGAGACGTCCCAGAGGAAGAGTTCACCGCCGTGTTCCTGGCAAACTCAGCCCAAGGCAGGAGGTCAACCCAATTGTCTTGGTGATCGGAGACATAGCAACGAAGGAATTGCTCCAAGGCCTGATTGGATCGTTCTGCGGCCCCATTGGACTGAGGGTGGTAGGCCGAGGAGAAAGAGAGATGAATCCCCAACTGGGAGCAAAAGGCGCGCCAGAACCTGGACACAAACTGACTCCCCCGATCCGACACAATCTCCTTGGGCAAACCGTGCAACCGGAAGACCTCCCTGGCAAAAATCGAGGCCAACTCTTGTGCAGAGGGTAACTTCTTGAGAGGAACACAGTGGCACATTTTGGAAAACCGATCCACTATCATGAGAATGACCGTATGGCCTCGGGATGCAGGGAGGTCCACAATGAAATCCATCCCCAGGTGTGACCATGGACGCTCCCCGGTGGCTATGGGTTGCAAAAGGCCCAACGGAAGGTGCCGAGGGGACTTACTCTGGGCACAAACGGAGCATGCCGCTACATATGCGGCGATGTCGGAACGTAGAGAAGGCCACCAGAACAGACGTGAAACAGCCCAGGACAGCTGATTCTTTCCAGGATGCCCCGCGGCCTTGGAGTTATGGTAGGTTCGCAACAACCGAGTGCGCAACTCCTCAGGCACAAAACACCTGCCGTTGGGTCTCCCAGAGGGAGCACCAGATTGAGCCGCCAAAATCTGCTCACCCAGGGGAGAGGTCAGGCTGGTGCGAATGGCGGCCAGGATCTGATTCGGAGGTATGACCGAAGTCGGAATCGACTCCTCCCCGGACAGCTCGGAGTACTGCCGTGATAAGGCATCCGCTCTGATGTTCTTGGAACCGGGTAGGTAGGAGACCACGTAATTAAAACGTGACAAGAACAGAGCCCATCTGGCCTGACGTGGTGTCAATCTCTTGGCCTCAGAGAGGTAGGTCAGATTCTTGTGGTCCGTCAGGATGAGAACCGGAACCACCGAGCCCTCGAGCAAGTGCCTCCATTCTTTAAGGGCCTGCACGATGGCCAATAACTCCCTGTCACCAATCTGATAGTTGCACTCCGCGGAAGACAGTTTCCGGGAGTAAAACCCACAAGGAAGCAGAGGACCCTCTGGTGTTCTACGCTGAGACAGGAGGGCGCCTACTCCCGTCTCAGACGCGTCCACCTCGAGGACAAACGGCAACCCAGGGTTGGGATGCGACAGAATCGGAGCCGACACAAAGGCGGACTTTAGAGCCTCAAAAGCTCGGATGGCCTCGGGCGGCCAGACCTGGGGATTACTGCCCTTCCTGGTCAGATCCGTGAGAGGCTTGGCTAGCATGGAAAAGTCCCTGATGAACTTCCGATAATAATTGGCGAAGCCCAAAAAGCGCTGCAGGGCACGAAGACCACTGGGCTGGGGCCACTGTAAGACAGCCGAAACCTTCTCAGGATCCATGGAGAACCCCTCAGCGGAAATGATGTAACCTAAGAAGGTTACCTGGGATCGGTGAAATTCGCATTTCTCAAGCTTACCGAACAGCTTGTTCTCTCGTAACCGTTGCAACACTCGTCTGACATCCAGAATGTGGGCCTCCATGGATTCAGAATATACCAAGATGTCATCCAAATAGACCACCACACACTGCTGCAACAGGTCACGGAAAACATCGTTGATGAATTCCTGGAAGACTGCGGGCGCATTGCACAACCCAAAGGGCATAACCAAGGATTCATAATGACCGGTCCTGGTGTTAAACGCGGTCTTCCACTCATCGCCCGCCTTGATCCTTACCAGGTTATATGCCGCCCTCAGGTCGAGTTTGGTAAAGACCGTGGCCCCTTTGAGGCGATCGAACAGCTCGGAAATCAAGGGTATCGGGTAAGCGTTCTTGATCGTGATGCGATTGAGACCCCTGTAATCGATGCAAGGCCTCAACTCACCGCCCTTCTTTTTCACAAAGAAAAATCCAGCCCCTGCCGGGGACGAGGATTTGCGAATGTGTCCGCGTGAAAGCGCCTCCCTCACGTACTCCTCCATGGCCTCATTCTCCGCTACCGACAGTGGATAGACTTTGCCACGAGGAGGAACGGCACCAGATTGTAACTCTATGGCACAATCGTATGGGCGGTGCGGAGGTAGGGCAACCGCACGCACCTTATCGAATACATCCCGGTACTCCTCGTATTCAGGAGGCAACAGAGAGTCCGAGGAAGTACACAGCAACTTGACAGGCCCATGGATGCAACTAGCCCCACACTGCGGTGACCACGAGAGGATCTCGGCCGATTTCCAATCGAAAGTCGGATTATGCTTCTGGAGCCAGGGGTACCCCAAGACCACCGAGTAGTGTGGAGACGAAATAACCTGGAGACAGACCGACTCTCTGTGAACGGCACCAATGGCCATCCCCACTGGAAGGGTCTCATGAGTCACGTGTGGCGGCAGAAGGGGTCTGCCGTCTATCGCCTCAAGAGCCAGTGGGGAACCTCGAGGCTGCAGAGGAATGGAATTGGCGGCAGCGAACACACTATCAATGAACAAACCACCAGCACCAGAGTCCACCAACGCCTGGGTCGTCACCGAGCCCCCGACCCAGGAGAGGACAACAGTAATCAGTGGTTTGTCAACACGGGAAACCGGGGACGAGGAGACTCCACCCAAGATCTGCCCCCGACAGGATCTCAGGTGCGAGCGTTTCCCGGACGGTTCGGGCATGCCAACCGAAAATGCCCACCGAGACCACAGTACATGCATCGGCCCTCGCGTCTCCGGAGTACCCTCTCCCCCTCGGACAGGCGAGCAAACCCCAGCTGCATGGGTTCACCCCCAGACAAGTCATCCCCAGGAGGCGTGGGAGGAGAGGGAGGCACGGGTGGGACAGCAAACGTAGGCGCCAATCTGTTAGAAGGCCTCCGCAGGCTCTCCTTAAAGGAAGGTCTCTCCCTGAGTCTGGTGTCAATCAAAATCAGGAAAGAAATAAGAGACTCGAGCTCCACTGGTAGGTCCTTAGCTGCAACCTCATCCTTCAAGGCATCCGAGAGACCATGAGAGAAAGCAGCGACCAGAGCCTCATTATTCCAGCCCACCTCTGCTGCCAGGGTACGAAACTCAATGGCGTATTCAGCTACGGATCGTGAACCCTGTCTGATGGACATAAGGAGCTTCGCAGCAGAGGCAGCACGAGCCGGCACATCGAATACCTTCCGAAGAGAAGCAACAAAACCGGAAAACTCGGCAACCACCGGATTGTTGTTCTCCCATAAAGGGCTGGCCCAGGCCAAGGCCTTGTCCGAGAGCAGCGAGATCAAGAAGCCCACCTTTGATCTCTCAGTAGGAAAGGCATGTGGCAGCAACTCGAAGTAAATGCCCACCTGGTTAAGGAAACCTCGGCACTGAGTTGGCTCTCCCCCAAAGCGCTGTGGAAGGGGGGCAGAACCGGTCATACCCCGAAACACCGCAGGCGCAGCAACAGGTGTCGGGGTAGACTCTGGCGCAACAACCGGAGCGGCAGTAGGAGCGGGCCCAGGAGCGACAACCGACCCATCGGCAACGGAAGCTAAATGAGCCGTGCGTTCAAGCAGGGTTTGCAACGCCACAGCGAACCGACCCAACAGGTGATCCTGCTGATCAAGTCTGGCAACCAGCGTAGGTAGCGAGGATGGCCCTGTACCGTCAGAATTCATGGCTTGGTCCTAATGTCATGGAACCATGAACCAGACGTACAACAAGTGATGAGTGGAAATAAGAAGGCTTTATTGAAAATAAAGCTGTAAGGCAAAAGTCCAAACGGATGGCTAAACCGAAGCAGGGTCTTGCGAAACCAGAGATCAGGAACCAGAAGGGTAGTCAGATGAAGCCAGGATCAGGAATCAGCAGGGTAGTCAGACGAAGCCAGGATCAGGAATCAGCAGGGTAGTCAGACGAAGCCAGGATCAGGAACCAGAAGCAGCAGCAGTCTTAGAAGCATGTGAGCACAGGAGGACCAAGCAAGGAACTGAAGCCACAGACCTCCTATATATATGAGCTAGGCATCCAGCTCCTCCCAGTGGGAAGGAGGAGCCGCAGGGTGGGAGGCTACAAGAAAACCCAGAAACCAAGATGGCCGCCAGCACATGTCAAACGAAGGAGAACAGCAAGGAGGTAAGACCATGACAGTGACATAGTGTGGAGATGGCAGTCGCAGCAGCATCTGGAGACCACAGAGTGGCAAGGTGACATAGTGTGGAGATGGCAGTAACAGCAGCAGCATCAGGAGACCACAGAGTGGCAAGATGACATAGTGTGGAGATGGCAGTAGCAGCAGCAGCATCAGGAGACCACAGAGTGGCAAGGTGACATAGTGTGGAGATGGCAGTCGCAGCAGCATCTGGAGACCACAGAGTGGCAAGGTGACATAGTGTGGAGATGGCAGTAACAGCAGCAGCATCAGGAGACCACAGAGTGGCAAGATGACATAGTGTGGAGATGGCAGTAGCAGCAGCAGCATCAGGAGACCACAGAGTGGCAAGGTGACATAGTGTGGAGATGGCAGTCGCAGCAGCAGCATCAGGAGACCACATATGGTAACACTGCATATGTTGACGCAGGGCAGTGGTGCCCACATTGACACCCTTGCCATGCTTCACCTTCTGCCACATAGTCTACATAAGGCCATGTTAAACACCTCTAGCAGCTTAACAAAAACTGCCACACCGCCGAGTAGGTGATTTTACCCCCAGCAGTACGCACTGACTGACTACTACCGCCACTGCTTTCGTGAACCCCTGCACCACTACTACCTGGGCAGGTAGGCTGCTGCGAAGCAAGGTGCTCTACCCTGGGCACGTTTGGTTCCCAACTTCCCACTGCTGCCACCCTGCTGACTCACTGCTGCCGCCCCGCTGACTCACTGCTGCCGCCCCGCTGACTCACTGCTGCCGCCCCGCTGACTCACTGCTGCCTCCCCGCTGACTCACTGCTGCCTCCCCGCTGACTCACTGCTGCCGCCCCGCTGACTCACTGCTGCCGCCCCGCTGACTCACTGCTGCCGCCCCGCTGACTCACTGCTGCCGCCCCGCTGACTCACTGCTGCCTCCCCGCTGACTCACTGCTGCCTCCCCGCTGACTCACTGCTGCCGCCCCGCTGACTCACTGCTGCCGCCCCGCTGACTCACTGCTGCCGCCCCGCTGACTCACTGCTGCCGCCCCGCTGACCCACTGCTGCCGCCCTGCTGACCCACTGCTGCTGCCCTGCTGACTCCCAGCCATGCTTTCAACGAATATAACCGCTGACGTGAACTGAGAATGTATTTTTCTTTCTATAATGAAATAGGCCACTAAACGCGTTTACCACAAATAACTGCACCAGTGCGTATATTTTTTTCTTTCTGTACACTTTCACTACATATAAACTGCAGAAGTGAACTGCGTATATATTTTTCTTGTTTGAAAGGATATAAGCCACTAAAGGCGTTTTTTAATATAGCACTTGCACTCCAAGAAAAAATTGCTGGATTCACAGAGCTGTCTAATGGCTGTTTGGATCCCCAAATAATCGTTCCCTGCACTTGTAAATCGCTTTTCTAGCACTGTCCCTAGCGCCTTCTGAGGTCTCTGCCTGCACTAAGATTCTGCGAAATGATTCCTCCCTATCCTTTCCCTGCACTTATAAATCGCTTTTCAGGTATTTTTTCACAATCAATTGCTGTCCCTAGCGCCTTCTCACGTCTGTCCCTGCATTTAGAACGCTGGAAAATGTCTGACTCTAAGACGGCCGCCATATTTATAGGGCTGTGACATCACAGGGCTGGCTGCTGATTAGCTGCATGCATGGAATTATTGGTCAGCCCACCTTCCCAGAGTTCCTTGCTCCATGTCCTCACAAGTGTAGCCGCCATTTTTAGAAAATTGCGATTCGTTACCATGAAGCGCAAGGAAATTCACATTCATTGGGAATCAAATTTTTCCTGAAATTCGGATCAAATTCCGCTTCATCTTATTTGATTCGCTCATCTCTAATACTAATCCCTGGTCTTCTACATACATATTACACATAGAGGTCATCATACTAATCCCTAGTCTCCTACATACATATTACACATAGAGGTCATCACACTAATCCCACTGCCTCCCCTCCTGCCCTTCCTCTTCCCTTTATTTTATCTCCACAAAAGGTGTAACAATAGAAAAGGACCGGCCCGTCACCCGACCACTTCCTTCATGTAACAAACATACAGGAAGTGATGATATACAAGAAGATAAGAAACCCCCATCACTTACCTTTTTCTGGGCTAACCCCAGCCTCCATGGCACATGGCCGCCCAATAATATTACAGATAGGCAGGTACAATCCACCTCATGCCTTGACCAATAGAAATACATTTCAGAACTGAAAGGGACACATTTGGACACTTCCTGAGAGTGTCGTTGGGTGAAGCTCAAACATGCTCACAATCCACCACCACACCCAAGACATGTGCAAATGCTTCAAAATGAATCAGCCTTTACTTAAACAGATATTGCCCTAATCGGACAACATCCATTTAATCCAGTACAAATCTCCTACTGACCCAAAGTGAACCTCTGTTAGACATGGTTCCGAAAGGGGGGATCAGTCCCTGAGGAAGGTCTTTTAAAACAGGGTCGATGTCACGCCGGATGGGATATCAGACATACAGATAAGCCAGCAAACCAGGCTCTAGGCGAGAAGCAGGGGAAGGGTCACCTCCTAGCAAATCCCTGACTTCTCTCCCTGCTCTGCTCAGCCCACATTCAGACCTAGATAGTAGGAATGATGTGTCCTCGTGCCTGAGCTAAAACACCCTGGATTCCCTGAAATGGTGAAAAGGGGAATAGGAGCAGCCTGCTCACACAGAACCTGGATGGGAGGGATGACACCAACACAACCACGATAGCAAACAACAAAAACTGAAACCACACTTATCTTTTCAGAGCTGGAACAGACAACCTTCCTTCCTTGCTTCCAAGGCCAGAATTATTTCTATAACCTGCTCAGAGCACAGGGATGGAGTGCTATTTAAACTAATGACCCCACCCAGTGCACCTGATGGAAGGCGGATCCAGCACGGTTCCAAAACAAAACACTAAATACGTGCCGCTATTCTGGCCGACCTCCGCACATAGTCAGAGCAGGGCATGTCAGTACCCCCCCTTCTATGGGTGACCTCCGGACACCCCGGACCAACCTTATCCGGATGGGATCTATGAAACTCCCTCACCAGTCGGCTGGCGTTGACATCCAGCGCCGGAACCCACATCCTCTCCTCAGGGCCGTATCCCCTCCAGTGCACCAGGTACTGAAGGGAACCCCGAAGAATTCTAGAGTCGAGAATCCTGGAGATCTCAAACTCCAAGTTTCCATCGACTAGAACAGGAGGAGGAGGCAATGGCGATGGTTCCACCGGTTTCACGTATTTTTTCAGTAAAGACCTGTGGAACACATCATGGATCCTCCAAGTCTGCGGAAGATCCAGCCGAAACGCTACAGGATTGATCACTGCAGATATTTTGTACGGACCAATAAATCTTGAACCCAGTTTCCAAGATGGCACTCTCAATTTGATATTTTTAGTGGACAACCACACCAGATCACCCACACACAGGTCTGAACCAGTCACACGTCTCTTGTCAGCCATTCGTTTATACCTCTCACCCATTTTCTCCAAATTCCCTTGGATCCTCCGCTAGATGGAGGATAAGGCAGAAGAAAATCTCTCCTCCTCTGGCATCCCCGAGGAACCAGTCCCAGAAAAGTTACCAAACTGAGGATGAAAACCGTATGCACCAAAAAATGGCGACTTACCCGTGGACTCCTGCCTACGGTTATTCAACGCAAACTCTGCTAGGGACAAGAATGAGGACCAGTCCTCCTGATTCTCAGCCACAAAGCACCTCAAGTAGGTCTCCAGGTTTTGATTAGTACGCTCTGTCTGACCATTTGACTGCGGATGAAAAGCCGAAGAGAATGAAAGTTGAATGCCAAGCCGAGAGCAGAACGCCCTCCAAAACCTGGAGACAAACTGTGTGCCCCTATCAGAGACCACATCCGAAGGAATACCATGCAATTTCAGAATATTTTCCACAAAAATCTGCGCCAGAGTCTTGGCGTTAGGCAGACTAGTTAATGATATAAAATGAGCCATTTTACTGAAACGGTCAACTACCACCAAAATCACTGTTCTCCTGGAGGAACTCGGCAGATCCGTAATAAAGTCCATAGACAAGTGCGTCCAAGGACGAGACGGAATAGACAATGGAAGAAGTGAACCAGGTGGTCGAGTATGAGCAACCTTTGACCGAGCACAGGTTTCACAAGCTGTCACGTAATCCTCAATGCTCTTACGTAACCCTGGCCACCAGATCACAGGTGGACTTACCACCAGGATGTCCAGCAAGGACAGTATCGTGATGTTCCTTGAACACCTTGTATCGCAGGCCCTCAGGAACAAGCAACCTCCCTGGGGGACAAGAACCAGGAGCCCCCTCCTGGGCTCCCAACACCTCCATCTCCAATTCAGGGTACAGAGCGGAGACCACCACCCCATCTGCTAAAATCGGCGCAGGATCCTCTGAATCACCTACCCAGGAAAGCTGCGAGACAAGGCATCTGCCTTGACGTTCTTAACCCCTGGGCGAAAGGTAACCACAAAATTGAACCTGGTAAAAAACAGTGACCATCTGGCCTGTCTAGGGTTCAGACGCTTGGCAGATTGCAGGTAAGCCAAATTCTTATGGTCTGTATATACTGTAACGGGGTGAGACGCCCCCTCCAACCAGTGACGCCATTCCTCAAAGGCAAACTTGATAGCCAACAACTCTCTATCTCCAACATCATAATTCCTCTCGGCGACCAAGATCTTTTTGGAGAAAAAGGCACACGGGACTCATTTGCCAGGGGATGGACCCTGTGACAGCACCGCTCCAACCCCCACTTCTGATGCATCAACCTCCACTACGAATAGCTGAGACACATCTGGCTGCACCAGAATGGGAGCAGACGCAAAACGCTCCTTAATAGCCTAAAAGGCCTGCAATGCCTCATCCGACCAGACAGAGATGTCGGCACCCTTCTTAGTCATATCAGTGAGAGGATTTACTATGGTAGAATAGTTTGAAATAAATTTCCTATAATAATTAGTAAACCCCAAGAACCGCATCAAAGCTTTCTGATTCTCTGGTCGGTCCAATTCCTGAACCGCCCGGACCTTTTCGGGGTCCATACAAAAACCAGAATCAGAAAGCAGATATCCCAAGAACGAAAGCTCTTGCACCTCAAACAAACATTTCTCCAATTTGGCATATAATTTATTCTCCCGAAGGATCGTCAAAACCTGTCTCACATGATCCTGAGGGGTCTTCAGGTCAGGAGAGTAAATTAAAATGTCATCCAGGTAAACTACTACGAACCTCCCCACCAAATGATGAAAAATGTCATTGATGAATCGCTGAAATACTGCTGGCGCGTTCGTCAACCCAAAAGGCATAACCAGGTTCTCAAAATGACCCTTGTGCTTATTAAAGGCCGTTTTCCACTCATCCCCCTCCTTGATTCTGATTAGA
Organism: Bufo gargarizans; assembly: GCF_014858855.1. Lineage (NCBI taxonomy): Eukaryota > Metazoa > Chordata > Amphibia > Anura > Bufonidae > Bufo > Bufo gargarizans. Next base: position 654,931,578 of record NC_058081.1, on the reverse strand, counting down.
TTGTAGGCCCCTCTCAAATCCAACTTGGAGAACACCTTGGCTCCAACAATCTGATCAAGAAGGTCAGAGATCAAAGGCAGGGGATATGGATCCCGGACCGTAATACGATTCAATTCCCGGAAATCCAAACACGGTCTCAGCGATCCATCTTTTTTTTACAAAGAACAAACCTACTGCCACCGGAGACTTAGATGGCCTAATATGACCTTTTGCCAAACTCTCGGCGATATACTTTCGCATGACCTCTCTTTCGGGTTGAGAGAGGTTGTAAAGCCGATACTTTGGCAACTTAGCCCCTGGGATGAGATTAACTGGACAATCATAGTCACGATGAGGGGGCAGTTCCTGAACCCCACCCTCCGAAAAGACATCCGGAAAATCTGAGAGGTACTGAGGTTAAAGCTGTAGTGGACACACCAGAGTTAGATGTGCCCAGACAATTATCCGAACAAAACTCACTCCAACCAATGATCTGTCTCGCTTGCCAATCTATAATTGGGTTATGTTTAGTCAACCATGGTAACCCCAAAACTACAGGAGCTGGCAAATCCTTCATGACAAAACAAGACATAATCTCCACATGTGAATCACCCACCCTTAAGTGAATACCATGAGCAATGTGAGTGAGACTCCTTTGAGAAAGAGGGGAAGAACCAATTGCAAAAACCCAAATCTCTTTTTCTAAAGTGCAAGTACTTAGACCCAGATTTTGAAGAAAAATCTGGGGTAACCCTAATTAGGTTTACCCCAGCACCACAGTCAAGGAATACTTCAACAAAAATGTCTCTTGACTCTAGCGCCACCCTAGCTGGAAGGAGAAAACGGGAATTGCAGGGAGCTTGCATACCTGCCTGCTCTACCATACCATTCACACCACCAAGAGTCAGGAAAGTTTTTTTTTCTTTTTCTCTTCCACCTGCGGTTTAACAAAAGGACAAGCCAAAACAAAATGACCACTTTTCCCACAGTAGTAACACAGTTTGTGCAATCTCCTAAAGTTTCTACTATCAGAACGGCAAGAAACCTGACCCAGCTGCATGGGTTCCTCCGCTACCCCAGAGTTACCTGTAACATCACCCGGGGAGGCAGTCGAGATTAAACCACTCACAGAAGGGATCCCTTGCGCGGAGGAAGCCCCACTCCTTTCTCTGATACATCTATCTAACCGTACTCCTAAAGACATTGCATTCTCCAAAGAATCTGGGTACTCATGAAAAACAAGGGCATCTTTTAATCTCTCAGATAACCCCTGACAAAACTGACTACGTAACGCGGAATCATTCCACTTTGATTCGGTCGCCCATCTCCTAAACTCAACACAGTAGGCCTCTGCAGTATGTCCACACTGAAATAAATTGCGTAATCTCGATTCGGCCATCGAGACCCGGTCTGGGTCATCGTAGATCAATCCCAGGACCTTAAAAAATTCCTTCACCGACCGGAGGGCCTGAGAACCGGGCGGCAGAGAAAAGGCCCAGGATTGCGCGTCTCCCTTAAGCAGAGAAATTACTATACCTATCCTCTGACTTTCATCACCAGAAGAAGATGGACGTAGCCGAAAATATAATTTGCAAGACTCTCTAAAACTGATAAAATCATCCGTACCCCCTGCAAATCGATCAGGAAGAGCAACTTTAGGCTCCACATAAATTTGACCTCCTCCTGATGCCAGAGCCTTCTGTCACTGTGTGAACGAACCACGTAGCTCCGCAACCTCTAGGGATAGCCCCTGCATGCAGTTAACTAACGTCTCAATTGACGTCATCACAAAAACCGCTGAGCAATGACAGTCAAAGTTTCGCGGGTTATAATGTCACGTCAGACGGGATATCAGACATACAGAAACCAGCAAACCAGGCTCTAGGCGAGAAGCAGGGGAAGGGTCACCTCCTAGCAAATCCCTGACTTCTCTCCCTGCTCTGCTCAGCCCACATTCAGACCTAGATGGTAGGAATGATGTGTCCTTGTGAATGGGCTAAAACACCCTGGATTCCCTGAGATGGTGAAAAGGGGAATAGGAGCAGCCTGCTCGCATAGAACCTGGATGGGAGGGATGACACCAACAAAAACTGAAACCACACTTATCTTTTCAGAGCTGGAATAGACAACCTTCCTTCCTTGCTTCCAAGGCCAGAATGATTTCTATAACCCGCTCAGAGCACAGGGATGGAGTGCTATTTAAACTAATGACCCCACCCAGTGCACCTGTTGGAAGGCGGATCCAGCACGGTTCCAAAACAAAACACTAAATACGTGCTGCTATTCTGGCCGACCTCCGCACATAGTCAGAGCAGGGCATGACAGTCGACAAAGAAAGGTGATATAGCATTCACATGGACACCCGTCCCACCAACCAATGTTTAACAGCATGTTGGGGCCCCCATGGTTCAGTAAGACCGGCATCAATATGCTATACTCCACCGTTGCTGATAAGGACCCGCTGATAGCATTCACTAAGAACATTGCTCTCAGAACCAGCAGCAATTAGATCCCCCTCAAACCAACGGTGGCGGCTTTCACAAAGAGAGTAGGATCCCTGGTCTCCTACATACTTATTACACAAAGAGGTCATCATAATAATCCCTGGTCTCCTACATACATACATATTACACATAGAGGTAATCATACTAATCCCTGGTCTCCTCCTTACATATTACACACAGAGGTCATCATGCTAATCCCTGGTTTCCTACTCACATGTTGCACATAGAGGTCATCATACTAATCCCTGGTCTCCCACATACATATTACACATAGAGGTCATCATACTAATCCCTGGTCTCCTACATACATATTACACATAGAGGTCATCATACTAATCCCTGGTCTCCCACATACATATTACACATAGAGGTCATCATACTAATCTCTGGTCTCCTACATACATATTACACATAGAGGTCATCATACTAATCCCTGGTCTCCTCCTTACATATTCCATGGTAGTAGTAATAGTAGGAATAGTATTACCATTTCCATGCATTCTTCCTATGTACCTAGCCATGTCACTGCAGATACTCACCGGCCAGGTTGAGGTACAGTCTGGTGCTGTTTTCCTGGTTTATCCAGTTTCTAGCGGTACACGTGAAATATCCATTATCTGTAGCGGAGACGGGGCTTATAATGAGCATAGAGCTATTTAGGGTTAACCGGTATCTTGGGTCCTGGGGTAATGGTGCCCCATCCAGAGTCCAGGAGTAACTGACGTCTGTACCATTAGATGAACACCGTAAAGACACTGAATCCCTTCTCGGCCACAGGAAGCGGTCGTAGGTGTTAGTGGTCAATGTGACTGCAGAAACCGGTACTGCCGAGAGAGAACATACCATCAACATTACTCATAGAGGTCATCATAATAATCCCTGGTCTCCTACATACATATTACACATAGAGGTCATCATACTAATCCCTGGTCTCCTACATACATATTACACATAGAGGTCATCATACTAATCCCTGGTCTCTTACATACATATTACACATAGAGGTCATCATACTAATCCCTGGTCTCCTACATACATATTACACATAGAGGTCATCATACTAATCCCTGGTCTCCTACATACATATTACACATAGAGGTCATCATACTAATCCCTGAGCTCCTACATACATATTACACATAGAGGTCATCATACTAATCCCTGGTCTCCTACATACATATTACACATAGAGGACATCATACTAATCCCTGGTCTCCTACATACATATTACACATAGAGGACATCATACTAATCCCTGGTCTCCTACATACATATTACACATAGAGGTCATCATACTAATCCCTGGTCTCCTGCATACATATTACACATAGAGGACATCATACTAGTCCCTGGTCTCCTAGATACATATTACACATAGAGGTCATCATACTAATCCCTGGTCTCCTACATACATATTACATATAGAGGACATCATACTAGTCCCTGGTCTCCTAGATACATATTACACATAGAGGTCATCATACTAATCCCTGGTCTCCTACATACATATTACATATAGAGGTCATCATACTAATCCCTGGTCTCCTACATACGTATTACACATAGAAGTCATCATACAAATCCCTGGCCTCCTACATAGATATTACACATAGAGGTCATCATACTAATCCCTGGCCTCCTACATAGATATTACACATAGAGGTCATCATACTAATCCCTGAGCTCCTACATACATATTACACATAGAGGACATCATACTAATCCTTGGTCTCCTACATACATATTACACATAGAGGTCATCATACTAATCCCTGGTCTCCTACATACATATTACACATAGAGGTCATCACACTAATCCCTGGTCTCCTACATATATATTACACATAGAGGTCATCATACTAATCCCTGGTCTCCTACATACATATTACACATAGAAGTCATCATACTAATTCCTGATCTCCTACATACATATTACACATAGAGGTCATCATACTAATCCCTGGTCTCCTACATACATATTACACATAGAGGTCATCATACTAATCCCTGGTCTCCTACATACATATTACACATAGAGGTCATCATACTAATCCCTGGTCTCCTACATACATATTACACATAGAGGTCATCATACTAATCCCTGGTCTCCTAGATTGATATTCCATAGTAGTTGTACTCTTCGTAGTAATAGTAGTAATAGTATTTTAATTACTATGTATTCTTCCTAAGAACCTACCCATGTCACTGCAGATACTCACCGGCCAGGTTGAGGTACAGTCTGGTGCTGTTTTCCTGGTTTATCCAGTTTCTAGCGGTACACATGAAATATCCATTATCTGTAGCGGAGACGGGGCTTATAGTGAGCACGGAGCTATTTAGGGTTAACTGGTATCGGGGGTCCTGGGAAAATGGTTCCCCATCAATGGTCCAGGAGTATCTGACGTCTGTACCATTAGATGAGCACCATAAAGACACGGAATCCCTTCCCGGCCACAGGAACCGGTCGGAGGTGTTAGTGGTCAATGTGACTGCAGAAACCGGTACTGCCGAGAGAGAACATACCATCAACATTACTCATAAAGGTCGTCATACTAATCCCTGGTCTCCTACATACATATTACACATAGAGGTCATCATACTAATCCCTGGTCTCCTACATACATATTACACATAGAGGTCATCATACTAATCCCTGGTCTCCTACATACATATTACACATAGAGGTCATCATACTAATCCCTGGTCTCCTACATACATATTACACATAGAGGTCATCATACTAATCCCTGGTGTGACGAAACCAACCTCGCCACTGGGTTTTGGAGGGGCCTGTTTGCCAGCCTCTTGCCTCAGGATTATGACCCATACTAACTTTGAAGGAGAAAACAGACCGGCCGCACAGCTTAAATCTGTGGAACTATTTCGGACAAGAAAACCCTGTTTGCGGTCGGCCAAATGTGACTTCCATGGAATTCAGGAACCCCTGCTCGGATCTGGTTGATTTTTGGTTATGTTGCTCGCCCAGATGAAAGCTACCCATTGATGTATAAATGGGAATATGTGGGGTTCTGAGGTGTTTTCTGTGTTTTGGGAGAAATGTGTGTTTTCTGCCTATGAGTGATTAAGTTAGCCCATTATGTTTGGTAATTGTATCACAGGCAGAGCCCATTGTATTTTGTTGATTGCGTCACAGACAGTCGGGGGGGGGGGGGGATTGCTGGGAAGGTTTCAATACTGTAAATGCATGTGATTGGCTAATGTATAAACTGTCACAGTCTTCCACAAGCTCCCCAGGGGGAGTGTCCTTTGCTTGAAGACCTGCATAAAAGGCTGAAAAATAACCCATTAAAGAGGTCCTGTTTTACCTTTAACATAGATCCTCGTCTTATGTGTGGGGGGAAAGGCTGTATCTACACTGGGGATTGCTATACGCTGTATACTCCCCTGGCTATAATTCCTGAGCTCTTTTAATAGCTAGTTACTTCATCGTTCTCTGAAGGAAGAGAGGTTCACCCACTGGAACCTGGAAGCCTTGTTGTAGGTCCAGGGTGGGTAGAAGACGGCGAGATCCCGACCAAGCTACGGCAGTTTGTGGGGTCTGCAATGCTTACAGTGTCAAGTGGAGTGCTTGAAGTCCTCCATCAACAGAGGCACCCAGTTGGGGGTGCCAGGAGATCCGTTACGCCTGGTCTCCTACATACATATTACACATAGAGGTCATCATACTAATCCCTGGTCTCCTACATACATATTACACATAGAGGTCATCATACTAATCCCTGGTCTCCTACATACATATTACACATAGAGGTCATCATACTAATCCCTGGTCTCCTACATACATATTACACATAGAGGTCATCATACTAATCCCTGGTCTCCTACATACATAGTCCATGGTAATAGTAATAGTAGGAGTAGTATTACCATTACTAAGTATTCTTCCTATGTACCTAGCCATGTCACTGCCGATACTCACCGGCCAGGTTGAGGTACAGTCTGGTGCTGTTTTCCTGGTTTATCCAGTTTCTAGCGGTACACATGAAATATCCATTATCTGTAGCGGAGACGGGGCTTATAATGAGCATGGAGCTATTTACAGTTAACTGGTATCGGGGGTCCTGCGGTAATGGTGCCCCATCCAGAGTCCAGGAGTATCTGACGTCTGTGCCATTGGATGAGCACCGTAAAGACACCGAATCCCTTCCTGGCCACAGGAATAGGTCGGAGGTGTTAGTGGTCAATGTGACTGCAGAAACCGGTACTGCCGAGAGAGAACATACCATCAACATTACTCATAGAGGTCATCATAATAATCCCAGGTCTTCTACATACATATTACACATAGAGGTCATCATACTAATCCCTGGTCTCCTACATACATATTACACATAGAGGTCATCATACTAATCCCTGGTCTCCTACATACATATTTTACATAGAGGACATCATACTAATCCCTGGCCTCCTACATACATATTACTCATAGAGGTCATCATACTAATCCCTGGTCTCCTACATACATATTACACATAGAGGTCATCATACTAATCCCTGGTCTCCTACATACATATTACACATAGAGGTCATCATACTAATCCCTGGTCTCCTACATACATATTACACATAGAGGTCATCATACTAATCCCTGGTCTCCTACATACATATTACACATAGAGGTCATCATACTAATCCCTGGTCTCCTACATACGTATTACACATAGAGGTCATCATACTAATCCCTGGTCTCCTACATACATATTACACATAGAGGTCATCATACTAATCCCTGGTCTCCTACATACATATTACACATAGAGGTCATCATACTAATCCCTGGTCTCCTACATACATATTACACATAGAGGTCATCATACTAATCCCTGGTCTCCTACATACATATTACACATAGAGGTCATCATACTAATCCCTGGTCTCCTACATACATATTAGACATAGAGGTCATCATACTAATCCCTGGTCTCCTACATACATATTACACATAGAGGTCATCATACTAATCCCTGGTCTCCTACATACATATTACACATAGAGGTCATCATACTAATCCCTGGTCTCCTACATACGTATTACACATAGAGGTCATCATACTAATCCCTGGTCTCCTACATACATATTACACATAGATGTCATCATACTAATCCCAGGTCTCCTACATACATATTACACATAGAGGTCATCATACTAATCTCTGGTCTCCTACATACATATTACACATAGAGGTCATCATACTAATCTCTGGTCTCCTACATACATATTACACATAGAGGTCATCATACTAATCCCAGGTCTCCTACATACATATTACACATAGAGGTCATCATACTAATCCCTGGTCTCCTACATACAGTACATATTACACCTAGAGGTCATCATACTAATCCCTGGTCTTCTACATACATATTACACATAGAGGTCATCATACTAATCCCTGGTCTCCTACATACATATTACACATAGAGGTCATCATACTAAACCCTGGCCTCCTACATACATATTACACATAGAGGTCATCATACTAATCCCAGGTCTCCTACATACATATTACACATAGAGGTCATCATACTAATCTCTGGTCTCCTACATACATATTACACATAGAGGTCATCATACTAATCCCTGGTCTCCTACATACATATTACACATAGAGGTCATCATACTAATCCCTGGTCTCCTACATACATATTACACATATAGGTCATCATACTAATCCCTGGTCTCCTACATACATATTACTCATAGAGGTCATCATACTAATCCCTGGTCTCCTACATATATATTACACATAGAGGTCATCATACTAATCCCTGGTCTCCTACATACATATTACTCATAGAGGTCATCATACTAATCCCTGGTCTCCTACATATATATTACACATAGAGGTCATCATACTAATCCCTGGTCTCCTACATATATATTACACATAGAGGTCATCATACTAATCCCTGGCCTCCTACATACATATTACTCATAGAGGTCATCATACTAATCCCTGGTCTCCTACATACATATTACACATATAGGTCATCATACTAATCCCTGGTCTCCTACTTACATATTACACATAGAGGTCATCATACTAATCCCTGGTCTCCTACATACATATTACACATAGAGGTCATCATACTAATCCCTGGTCTCCTACATACGTATTACACATAGAGGTCATCATACTTTTCCCTGGTCTCCTACATACATATTACACATAGAGATCATCATACTAATCCCTGGTCTCTTACATACATATTACACATAGAGGTCATCATACTAATCTCTGGTCTCCTACATACATATTACACATAGAAGTCATCATACTAATCCCTGGTCTCCTACATACATATTACACATAGAAGTCATCATACTAATCCCTGGTCTCCTACATACATATTACACATAGAAGTCATCATACTAATCCCTGGCCTCCTACATACATATTACACATAGAGGTCATCATACTAATCCCTGGTCTCCTACATACATATTCCATGGTATTAGTAATAGTAGGAGTACTATTACCATTACTATGTATTCTTCCTATGTACCTAGCTATGTCACTGCAGATACTCACCGGCCAGGTTGAGGTACAGTCTGGTGCTGTTTTCCTGGTTTATCCAGTTTCTAGCGGTACACATGAAATATCCATTATCTGTAGCGGAGACGGGGCTTATAATGAGCATGGAGCTATTTAGGGTTAACTGGTATCGGGGGTCCTGGGGTAATGGTGCCCCATCCAGAGTCCAGGAGTAACTGACGTCTGTACCATTGGATGAGCACCGTAAAGACACCGAATCTCTTCCCGGCAACAGGAATCGGTCGGAGGTGTTAGTGGTCAATGTGACTGCAGAAACCGGTACTGCCGAGAGAGAACATACCATCAACATTACTCATAGAGGTCATCATAATAATCCCTGGTCTCCTACATACATATTACACATAGAGGTCATCATACTAATCCCTGGTCTCCTACATACATATTACACATAGAGGACATCATACTAATCCCTGGTCTCCTACATACATGTTACACATAGAGGTCATCATACTAATCCCTGGTCTCCTACATACATATTAATACAAGTATTGCTATATTTGTGTGCTCGGCCGAGCACCCGAGTACAATGGAAGTCAATGGGATACAACCAGGCACCCCCTGCTCTGAAGAGGGAAGGGTGTCTGGTTCATCGTAAAAGGTCAGAAAGTGACAGAAACACCACCGAAATGGATCGAGAACAGCATGGGAAGGATGTCTGGATGCATACTGGACTCCTGCAATGAGCTGGACCGGGGTAGTATATGCTCTGATGCCAAATTATGCAATTGCTGGGTCAGGTGTAGGTGATAGTAGGTGATAGTCTATAGTTTTGTTTGTGACGCCAATTGCAACGTGCAGAGTGTATTGTCACAGTGCCCTCCAAGGTGTTATAACTCACGCCCCAGGTTAGGAATGCCAGAGTGGTGTAATGTCCCTGGCCAATAACAGATTCCCAGGCACCTCACCTGATCCTATAGTACCTCCACCCCTTGCTGTTAGACTGTTACTACAGGGCCTGGGATGAGGCCCGGTGCTGGACTCCTGCTGCTGTGTCCTGACGTAGATCCACACTGTATTTCCAGCAGCTGCCACCAGGAGCAGATTTTTACTGCTGTCATTGAGCTCAATAATAATTGTATAAATTCCTGTTGACTGAGCTCCCCCTGGTGGTGGCTCCCGGCTGTGATGGTTCACTGGGTTGCGCTCCAGCCTGGAGCGCAGTGTGATGGTATGCTGCGCTCCAGCCTGGAACGGAGCGGCCGCCGGGCCGTCTAATGGCTCCGCCCTCTCACGCTCCGGCCGATAAATAGGAGCCAGGGGCTGTACAGGGTGTTCCACTAATGGAGTGCGCACCCTGTCAGCTCCATTCACCCAAGGGGACGCCATCGCTGAATCGGGACTGGAACCCTATACCTCAGGGAGGACTCACCACCATCTTCTACGGGCTACCCCACTGCTGGCTCCCTCTCGGAGGACTCCTAACTGCAAGTATATGCCTGCTAAAAGGCTTTGCTGTTAATGTGGAAGTTAGAGTAGCAGCCGCAAATCACACAGCCAGCACTCAGGCAGTGTGGTAAAAGTTCATGTCCATTGACTCTGCAGTTGAGATCCTAACTAATCAACTTGGTGCGTTACATATTAGTGGAACCTTCATGGATCCAGCGGTGCTTGCAGGACACCTGGTCGCCCTCACAGAGAGGGTGGGGACCCTCAATGAGACCGTACAAAACCTCCAGTTGGAAAATCAGACCCTACGGGAACTCGTCACTCAGGGCACAGTCACCCCTGCGATGGACCAGAACCCAAGGTCAGGCCACCTGAACTATTCTCGGGAGACCGGAAGCAGTTCCATGAATTCCTGAATGCGTGCAAACTAATGTTTGAACTACGGCCCCGGACCTCCCCAACAGACAGAACAAAAGTACTTACAATGATCTCGTACCTCAGGGGGGAGCCTAGAGCATGGGCCAATACATATTTAGAAAAGGAAGACCCAGTCCTGGATTCCTTTCCCCTGTTCCTTGAAACAATGGCCCTCCGCTACGAGGACCATAGCAAACAGCTGACCGCAGAGACCGCCATCCGCAGCCTAAAGCAAGGGAGACGACCCGTAGAAGACTTCATTGCGGAATACACTCGTTGGGCCCGGGAAACTGAATGGAATGATCTCACCCTTAGGAATCAGTTCCGTCTCGGTCTCTCCGAGGCCCTGAAGGACGAATTAGCCAGAGGAGAGTTACCACATACACTTGACGCCTTGATGCGTAAGGCCACCACCATTGACAGACGTTTGAGGGAACGCAGGGCCGAGAGACTCTCAGGGTTCTTACCCACCCCGAGACAGTCCAGTCCGGGTCCTGCAGCAGAGATGATGGAGATCGGGGCGATTCGGGGTCCTCTGACTGAGAGGGAGAAAGCCAGGAGACGTAACCTCAACCTCTGTTTATACTGTGCGTCTGCCGACCATACAGTTGATGGATGTCCCGCCATACGAAAGAAACATGAAGGTAAGAGGATGACGTCTTGTACCTTAGGCAATAGGAATAATAGCACAGGTGGTTACATCTACACGTCTCTCACCTTACAGTGGGACCAAAACCGAACTATCGTTGAAGCCATGGTGGACACGGGAGCTTGCGGGAATTTTATCGACATGCATCTGATCGATAAAATAAAATTCCCCACACGAGAAAAAACGTTCCGATATCCGTGAGTTTCATTGACGGTACCACTTCTAGACCTGTCCACAGTCAGACTCAACCCCTCCTGGTGACATGCGAAAATAACCACACAGAATTTTTATCCTTTGATATCATACACTCTCCTTTGTTCCCCGTGATTCTAGGCTTGCCATGGCTGCGGTTACATCAGCCGGCCCTCCTATGGGAACAGGGGAAAGTTGGGTTTACCTCACCTTATTGCATGGAGACCTGCTTCCCTCTCAAGACCCTCATGCATGTGGGAGTGAACCAGGTCCCCACCCAATACGCAGAGTTCGCTGAGGTATTTAGTGCAAAAAAGGCGGAATCCCTTCCGCCCCATAGATCTTACGATTGCCCCATTGACTTGTTGCCGGGCAGTGAGATACCCACAGGAAGAATCTACCCATTGGCACAACCAGAACTTGTTCACCTCAAACAGTACCTGGAAGAGAACTTACGGAAAGGTTTCATTCGGCCTTCAACCTCCCCGGCAGCCGCAGGGATGTTCTTCGTAAGGAACAAAGACTCAAGCCTAAGGCCCATCATCGATTACAGAGCGTTGAACAAAGTAACAATCAAAAATCGGTACCCCCTGCCGCTAATATCCGAACTCATAGAAAGACTTCAAACATCCACAATCTACACCAAGCTGGACCTGAGAGGTGCATACAACTTGATTAGGATCAGAAAGGGCGATGAATGGAAGACAGCCTTCCGCACCCGGTACGGACTCTTCGAGTATACTGTGATGCCCTTCGGATTGTGCAACGCTCCTGCCACATTCCAAAACTTTATAAACGACATCTTTAGGGACCTGCTGGACGTATGTGTAATCATCTATCTAGATGATATACTAGTGTATTCCGACACCTTATACGACCACCGGAGACATGTCCGTTGGGTACTTGCACGATTAAGCGCCCATCGCTTATACGTCAAACCGGAAAAGTGCATATTTGAGACTACTTCCCTTCCGTTCCTCGGATACATAATCAAACCTCAGGGTATCCAGATGGATCACTCAAAGATCACTTGCATCTAAAACTGGCCGATCCCGGCCTCCAGGAAAGCCCTTCAGCGATTCCTGGGGTTCTCAAACTTCTACAGGAAATTTATCAAGGACTTCTCCGCTACCACTAAACCGCTAACCCGGTTAACCCGGTGTCAATACGAAATTTGTTTGGTCCAAGGAGGCACAATCAGAGTTTGATTTACTAAAGAACAGATTCACTTCAGCACCGATACTGACCCTTCCGAATCCGAACCATCATTACGTGCTGGAAGTAGACGCATCTCAGGCAGCCATAGGAGCGGTCCTGTCCCAGCGAAGCTCCTTCTCAACCCCGTTACATCCTATCGGGTTCTACTCCCGGACGCTAAATAACGCCTAACTCAACTACCCCATAGGGGAAAAGGAACTCCTCGCCATAAAATGTTCTCTGGAAAACTGGAGGCATTTACTTGAAGGTTCAACACATCCCATCACAATATACATGGATCACCATAACTTACAGTATCTGAAAACCAGTAAAACACTGTCAGCCCGTCAAGTACGGTGGAACTTCTTTTTCGACAGATTCAACTTTCAAATTACATACCGACCAGGCTCAAAAAGTGGGAAGGCCGACGCCCTATCACGCCTGGCTGAATCTTGCGCCGCGGACACCATAAATGCATAGCCAAAACCATAAACCTGATATGCAGGAACTTCTGGTGGCCAAAAATGACCAAAGAAATTGAGGAATACGTTTCCACTTGCGAGACCTGTGCCTCATGCAAAAGTGACAGGAACCGACCATATGGTCTACTAATGAGTCTTCCCATCGCCAACAGACCCTGGGAATGGGTTTCGATGGACTTCATCGTAGAACTCCCCCTTTCCAGAGGAAACAATACCATTATGGTGGTAGTAGATATGCTGACTAAGATGGCACACTTCGTGGCCCTCAAAAAGTTACCCTCCTCCAGGGAAACAGCCGAGGCCTTCCTGTCCAACATCATAAAGTTACATGGAGTTCCTAGCCAGGTCATATCAGACAGGGGTTCACAATTTATATCCAAATTTTGGAAAGCGCTCTGTTCCAGACTCCAAATCGACCACAGAATGTCTAGTGCCTATCACCCCCAAACTAACGGGCAGACAGAAAGGGTGAATCAGTGCCTGGAACAGTTTCTCAGATGTCACTGCTCATTTCTCCAAGATGACTGGGAAGGCCTACTTCCCCTCGCCAAATTCGCCTATAACAATTCTATGAATTCCTCCACTTTACATAGTCCATTCTTTGCTAATTATGGATTTCACCCTAGGTCTCTCCCTCAAACCAGCCTTCCCACAAACGTTCCAGCCACAGACAATTATCTGACTACTCTGCAAACTACCCTCAAGACGCTGAAAGACAACCTCCAATAGGCAAAGGAAAGACAAAAGATCTACTACGACCGTCGCAGAAGAGAAAATCCTCCCTACCAGGTCGCGGACTCGGTATGGCTGTCGACGAGAAACCTTCGGTTGGGGGTACCTTCCAAGAAATTGGGAAAACAATTCTTGGGTCCCTTTCCGATAGAAAGGGTTATCAACCCCAACACGGTGAGACTTACCCTTCCTCCTCGACTACAGGTACATCCCACATTCCATGTGTCACTGCTGAAGCCGTTCAGACCTAGCCCGTTCCCATCACGGGATCCTCGCCCCTCGCCCCCGATAGACGTCCAAGGTGAAGAGGAATTTGAAGTCGAGCAGCTCCTCGATTCCAGGAGAAGACGGGGGAGGATCCAGTACCTCGTTAGATGGAAGGGGTATGGCTCCCAGGATGACTCTTGGGAAGATGTGCAAGACGTTCATGCTCCCAGGCTCCAAAAGTTGTTCCACCGGAGGTTCCCCGACCGACCCTCCCCTACTGGGGTACCCCGGAGGGGTCCCCTTAGGGGGGGGTACTGTGATGGTTCGCTGGGTTGCGCTCCAGCCTGGAGCGCAGTGTGATGGTATGCTGCGCTCCAGCCTGTAACGCAGCGGCCGCCGGGCCGTCTAATGGCTCCGCCCACTCACGCTCCGGCCGATAAATAGGAGCCAGGGGCTGTACAGGGTGTTCCACTAATGGAGTGCGCACCCTGTCAGCTCCATTCACCCAAGAGGACGCCATCGCTGAATCGGGACTGGAACCCTATACCTCAGGGAGGACTCACCACCATCTTCTACGGGCTACCCCACTGCTGGCTCCCTCTCGGAGGACTCCTAACTGCAAGTATATGCCTGCTATATGCCTTCCCGACTCCAATCAGGCATCAGAATAACTCCCTGGATCAACGACCCCTCTCTAGTAGCTATAGCCTGTAATATTATTACACTCCAGAAATACATCCAGGCCCCTCCTGGACTCTTCTAGTGAACTCACGCGCACTGTGTGAAGAGAATCAGAGGATTTGGAGCCATGGGGGATATTTTCTGCTGCCGCTCCGGATCAGCGCCGCATTTATAAAGCACTTGTTCCACTTTTTACAGAACAGAAAAAATAAATTAATGTAAATTTGTCGGAAATCTCACCAGAGCGCCTTTCTGAGTTCTGCTGTGAGGTGCCGTCACATCTGTGCACACCCCTGGTGAACTCCCCGTCCACAGCTCTACGCTGCCTCTGCCCCTGGGCTCATTTTCCAGAGACTCCTCTTCTGCCACATGACTGCACACACTGCAGCACCAACAGCGCAGCCGCTGCTCCCCCAGCCGCTCCTCTCGCTCAGTGTGCCCTCTTAAAGGGGTTTTCCCATCCCAGACAATGAGGGCGTATCGCTAGGATTTGTGGTCAGGACCTGGCGAGTGGAGGATGCCCAACCACCACCCCCCTACCTAATTGGCCTGAGGTGTGCCTTGGCCTCACTAGGTCGGTATGCCTGAAAAAGGGGGCATACTCTGAAAGTGATGGTTGAATGACTGAATGAAGAATGGGAATGGGTGGGCAGGGGACGTCCGAATGTCGACGTGCTGCCTGTGGGATGCGGACCGCTTAAAACAGGTACTGGTCTCTCCCACAAATCCAGGCTAGCCTGCGGCCAGCCTTAACACTTGTGGTCAGGACCTGGCGAGTGGAGGATGCCCAACCACCACCCCCCTACCTAATTGGCCTGAGGTGTGCCTTGGCCTCACTAGGTCGGTATGCCTGAAAAAGGGGGCAAAACCCACCAGTGAGGGAAGGATGGCCTGACGTGCTACTCCGCCAATGTGCTGAATGCTTGGACCAGCTCTGCTAGTGGCTCCGGGATATACTGTACAAAGCACCCCGAGCGCCAGCGCCCTAAGTGTTTAATGATGTGCACCGGAACTCCGTGCTTGGACGCTGCGGATGCCGCACCGATGCGGAAAGAATGCCCCGAGAACTGAGCCGGATTCAATCCTACACTGGTCAACAGGATACGAATATGTTTGACAAACTGGCTGGACGTCAGTGGACCAACAGGGAATGGAAGTAACGGGTCGGTGGGGCTGTGAAGACTAAGGGCCAGCAGGAGGTTGTCCAAGACTGCCACTGGACACCATGCATTTGTGGTCTGGAAAAACTTAACTACATGGCCGGGACCTACCTGCCTTGTTTTGTTGTGAGGCAACTGCAAATGAAAGTTACTGCCCATCCTGACTAAGTCTCCCTTGCGGAGCGCCACCGCCCCTTGTCTGGCCTGTGTCACTTCGCCTGGTCTTAAAAACACGTAAAACGCCAAGTACATAGCTGCCTTTATCACCAGGCTGGGAAGGACTCCGAACAGCGACAATGTGAGGACTTCCGACAGGCTACGAAACGTGTCCCCCGTAATTGGACGACGGACCGACTTGACCGTGACCTGACTTTTCTGAATGCCTCTGAGGATGGCCTTGATTGGGTGAGCTGAAAATATAGAGGGTCTGTCTGGCTCTTGAAGTGCCAAAAAATGCTGCACCCCAGCCAAATATAGCCTGATGGTGTTGTAAGATAAAGCCAATACCGAGTGACAATAAGACACGAAAGCTACCATATACTTGACCTGACCAGTGTCGCCCCTGGGATATGCCAACTGGAAGTCTGAGAAAACTACCCACGCTCGGCGGTATGACTTCAATGTACTGGTCGACAACGACTTTGTAATGAGTGAACTGGCGACCACCATCAGAGAGTCTAATCCAAGACCAGCAGCCGCCAGTCCGGTACCGGGGTGCCCACTGAGTCTGCTTCTGGGTTCTGTAAGAAAAAGCGTGAAAAATCAAAACGAGATAAAGCATCAGCTGCAATATTGCTGACCCCGTCCAAAAACAGGGCATGAAAATGAAACCCCTGTTCCAGGGCTATCCAGGTCAACCTACGCATGAAAGACATAATGAGTAACGATTTGGATCTACCCTTGTTGATGATCTCTGCAGTCGCCATGTTGTCAGTGTGGAAAACCACCGTGTGACCCGACCACCTATGCCCCCAAACTATAGCAGCTGCTACTATAGGGTAGATCTCGAACAATGCCGACGTCTGAGAAAACCCCGGCATCTGTAGTACATGCGTGGGCCATGAGCCGGCGAACCAATGTGAGCCAAATATGGCCGCGAAACCTATTGAGGCAGCTGCGTCTGAAAATACGTGTGGAGAATCAGAAGTGGCCCTTGGAATAAACATGGAAATGCCATTCCACCCGCTGAAAAATCTGTCCCACATGAACAGATCTGCTCGGGCATTGGCATTGAGGTGCACTGATGCGTCCAAATCGCTGGTCTGTTGGAGTAAGACTAACAATCTAGAAATAAAAGATCTACCCTGAGGAATGATCCTCATGGCAAAGTTTAACATACCCAAGAGAGACTGCAATTCTCTCTTGGTGCAAACCTGAGACGTGAGCAGGGAACGGACACCTGACTTGATTCGGTCGAGTTTGTCTTGTGGCAGACTGGCCGACATGTCGCGTGAATCCAGGGAGATCCCCAAGAACGTGACAACCTGCGCAGGCCCTTCTGTTTTGTGGGCCGCCACCGGAATGTCTAACTCCTTGAAAACTTGCAAGAGAACCTGCAAGTCAACAGGCGCCCGTGAGGGATCTTCTATCAACAGAAAATCATCCAGGTAGTGAATGACATTCTGGCAACCCCGTACTTTCAACAAAATCCATTCCAGAGCCTGCGCTAATTTGTCAAACAGACTGGGGCTGCTCTTGGAACCAAACGTCAACTTGGTGGCGAAATAGTAAGCATCTCTCCATTTGATGCCATGCCACTGCCAGAGAGATGGGCTAATGGGCAGCAGTTTGAACGCATCAGAGACATCTGCTTTGGACAGCCAAGCACCCCTGCCTGCCTGTAGAATGACCTGGATAGCCTGGTCCACGGAAGTGTACTTCAATGAAAATTCCTCAGACGGAATCAATGAGTTGAGACTTGGAACGTGGGAAGAATGTGGAGCAGACAAGTCATAAATCAAACGAAATTTATTGGAGTATTTCCCCTGTACCACCCCCACCGGGCTCACCCTCCATGTGCAAAAAGGAGAGGACTGGAAAGGACCAATTATGAAGCCCTTCTCCAGCTCACTTGCCAACAGCAGATCCACCAGATCAGGATGTCTAGAAGCCGACTGCAGGTTGGGGCATTCATGAGTCTGCTGTGGCAAGGCGATGAGCCCAGTGTGGAACCCCCGTGAAAATCCTTCCACCAGAAAAGCGCGGAACGACTGAACCGGATGAAGCCGCAGCAGCTGGTCTAGTACCTCGACATTCACCCGGCTCAGTCATGCCGGCTTCACGGTGCAGACCGTGACCGGATGTGCCCTAAAACATGTGGCACAGATATGCAGGAGCCTGCACTGGCTGAAATTGCAGACAGCATAGTTAAAGTTGTTGCAGAGCTGGGCTTTTCCCAAGTAATGAATGGGTCTCCCCAGCTTATCAAACTGGGTTGACTGCTGGCTGGGACCCGGGCTGATCCCACCTCTGGAGGTACTGGGGGCAGCTGTAAGGTCAGCCAATGGGCACCAGGCGGTAGTATGAGCAGGAGACTGACAAGTGGCGCACACCGGGGACTTCAAGCTGGCGAAGTGCCTACAAAATAACTCCATGTCAATATTGCTCCAGTCCGTGACTACCTGGAACTGGGCCCAAATGGCTGCAGCTTTGGCCGAGAAGGACCTATGATAATCATAGAACGCTGTGCCCCCGTACTTGTGCGCCAAATCTACCACCCTGTAGAGGTAAATGTCCAACTCTTCTCTCCTGTTGGGGCTGGCAGAACACAAAACGTCTCTGAATAGGCTGAAAGCCAGGACGAACTCAGCCAGGGTCAGCTTGCGACTGAGCCTGGGGTCTTTGGACTTGAGTACCACTGACAACTCGCTACAGCCGAAGGACTTGTTTTCTGTTACGTCGTGGGACGTAATTAACAAGGATGCCAAGTTGACATCCTTGCCCTCTAGGATGTCCTTTTTTATACTGGGCCTAACGAAATACACCGGCGCCACTGAAGGCACTCCCCCGCCCTGTGACAGGTTGGCTGTTGAAAGTAGAGTAGGCACGGTACCTGTGACCACAGCCGGAGGTGCCGCGCCACCAGCTGGCCCGACTGCTGGGGGGGGGGGGGGTCGCGACGCTGTTCCATTACTACCATCCGGGCTTGTAAATCCTGGATGGAACTAGTGAGTGAGTTCAACACTGAGTGGATCTGTACCAACGAATTGGTGATGGTGGTATTATCGCCGGAAGCAGCCGGCCTGGCCTGTGGTGTAGCGGGAAAGAGAAGACTAAATAATTCCGCCTTTCTGGCTGTAGCCGCAAATGGAATCCCTCTCCTGAGCAATTCAGCCGTCAACCTAGGCACAGTCCAAGCCCTGAGGGATGGAGTGCTGCCGTGTTCGGACCCTCTTGGAGACGGAGGCAAGGACACAAACTCTTCAATATCTGAAGGCTGAGACATGACGACTGAAACAACACAACAACAAAACAACGGAGAAAGGGAGAAAGGAAAGAAAAACAACCTGTTAACCCTACGACCTGCTGCCCATAAACCGACAGACAAGGTGACAGAATCTAACCTCCCCCCAACAGCGTGGAACGTTTTAACGAGAAGCCGACGAGGCTGACAGGGAGTATGATAGTCGTTTCCACTGACGTATGAGACGAGCCCGAGTATGTCAGAATCTGTGACGTGGCAGACTCATTAAAAACGAACACTGTGGGCTATTGAACCTACAGACGTGGTAGGTAATGTATGTAAGTATAGGATTTGTGGAAAACAGACCGTATGACGTATGACACTATTCTACGAGATGATGTGAAGTGTCTCTGACTGTCGTGCGAGAGTGTGGCTGTACTAGCGAATGTACCTATGCTAGTGGTGTATGTATGAAGCTTGGTGGAAAACGGTTTCCACCTTACATTTATATATATATTTTTTTTTTATATATATTTTTTTTTTAACCACGCCCCCCAATTGTTTATCTGTTTATCTATTTTAATTTATTGTAATTATTTATTTTTTTTTCTACGTCAAATCTATCTTATGTGCGGAACTACGTGTTTAAGGTATGCATGTAGTGTATGTCAGGAGTGAACAACGTATGCAGAACTAGACCTAAGCAAGCAAGTAACACAGTAATGGCACCAGGACCCAGCCACTAGAGCCCAATCATGCTGTGCCCAGGTAACTCGCAGCCCCATGTGTGAACTTGAAATTCAGAATGAGCTGTAGGTGCTGAGCAGGCAATGAGCTTTAACCATGCAGCAATGCTGCCCCCTGGTGCCAAGACTTGAACCACATGTGCCTGATCGCAATGAGGAGAAGCGATCCTCCGGCACACTTCCTCCTATCCACGCAACCTCCTACCCTCCCTCACATTCCCAACCTCCCTGAACAAACCAGCGATCCGAAAATGATTTGTGGCAGCTTGCAGGCTGAAACGGAAGGCACCACCCGGCGTCTCGGAGCTCCAACTCGTGCGGGACGCTTGATGATGACGTCACACCCGGAAGTAGCGACGTCCGAATGTCGACGTGCTGCCTGTGGGATGCGGACCGCTTAAAACAGGTACTGGTCCCTCCCACAAATCCAGGCTAACCTGCGGCCAGCCTTAACACATGTCCCCTATTATCTGATAGGTGTGAGTCCCATCTCTGGGACCCGCACCTACAACAAGTCTATAGTCTATAGTTTTGTTTGTGAGGCCAATTGCAGCATGCGCAGAGTACTGTCACAGGGCCCTCCAAGATGTTATAACACATGCCCCAGGTTAGGAATGCCAGAGTAGTGTAATGTCTCTGTATGGTAGTGATAATTGTGTCAACAGTGTCTCCTACCTGGGTACGGCGGGACTCCTGGCTCCTGGCTCAATTGCAATAAACTGAGTGTAGTGCTAGTAGGAGTAATAGAGGGATTTGCAGCAGTAATTGAGATCCAGACCTTAGATAAAGTTCAAACTTGTTTTTACTGGTTGTAGCTTTTATCTAAGCAAGATACAGCTTTAGTCTTAGGTCCCAGCAGGTATTGGCAATCGTTGGCAGGAATTTATCTTCTGCTCTATCAACCTGGAGCTTGCAGGAAAGGACATCTGATTTGTAGCTCTATACTGTGGCAGGAATTTGGCTTCTGCAGTTTTTATCTTCTGCTGTATGGGGACTGACTAGCTGAGGAGGAATATGGCTTCTCCGGGGTCTCTGGACTTTACTCACAGTTATCTTAACCATGTATGGTTTATTCC
The DNA here is from genome assembly GCF_014858855.1 of Bufo gargarizans. Lineage (NCBI taxonomy): Eukaryota > Metazoa > Chordata > Amphibia > Anura > Bufonidae > Bufo > Bufo gargarizans. Next base: position 654,910,190 of record NC_058081.1, on the reverse strand, counting down.
TGGAACTGGAGTTGTCTGCTTGCTTCATCCAGCTGAGGCTGCAGGGCTCAGGCTGGGGATGGTGATCAATGTCTCAGCCGAGACAAGATCCTGGCTTAGTTCCCTATATAGGGGAGCTCCTAACATGCACACCCTACCCCTAGAAGGGGGTGGGCTACACTAACTAACTTCCTTCTCTCCCCATGCTGCAGGATATAGGCACAGCCCACTCTGCTCACAGAGGGGGAGTTAAACTGGAATGAACTATTCCAGCTTAAAAACACTAAACTGAACTTAAGTCCTTGCTAACACATTGCTGCCACCTGCTGGTGAACATGGAAATTAAAGCAATATACATTTAACATGGTTTATAATGCACAGTTGTGAGGCTATAATGTAAAATTACATCAGATGACAAGGTTAATGCTTTTAACAGATTGTAGCAGGGTAAAAGAGTTTAGTAACACAACTCTGGGGTGTTACATTTCTCCTTACTTTGAGTTAAGCCGCCCTCAGCTTATGCTTAGGAAGGAGAGGAACTAGCTCTGGGGTACCCAAATAAAATACAAAGTGCTGCATGTATTACACATAAAGACAAACAAAGACAAAACATATAACGGCTACCCGAGGTTCCTGCCCGCATGAGTAGGGTGTCCTAAATAACAGTTTCCCTCTCGGTATAGCCAGTGAACCAAAAGCAAACACTACTGATTGACTTTGAAGGGTTTTGGATCCTAACACCAAAGAAAGCATGGGGGTGTCTTTACTCTGTAGTCCCACTATTAAGTAATGAAATGCCCGAAAATGGAAGGATGGCTTTATCCTGTATTCCCTTCCCGGCACGAAAGTCAAAATATAAGACTTAAAGCACGATCACAATGATGACTATGGGTAGCTAAAAGTGGCTGTAAGGTTTGAGGCGCCATACCTTAGGCAAAGGCGCTTCTGGCAGTCACAGGAGGAGGGCATGATAATCCCAAGAAACTCCTGGAAGCCACCTCAGGATGGGAGCAATCCTGAACAAATAACAAATGGGAAGGAGGGGTCAAAAACTCCTCTAACCTGTCACGGGGCGCCAAAGGCTCACTCGGTCTTCCATCAGTAGCAGACCTGCTGCTTAGCTTCGGGAGCGAGGATCTGTGTTTGGCCTCGTTCCCAGGGCGGCTTTGCTAGCTGGGAGGCTCCCTGCTCCTAGGTCTGCCTTGACCGCCGAGCTAATCACTCGGTGCTCGACTTGTCTGTCTGTCGGTCATGTGATGCTGGCCACGTCACATGATCTTCAGACCCCACTATAAATACAGGCAGCCTGCTGGCCACAGGTTGCCTGTTAATTATTGGTTCCTGGCTATTTGTTGGACTACTGAATACTCACCTGATCCTGTTCCCTGACGATCCTTTGCCTGCTCCTCCTGTACTTTGCATCCCTCCTGGTATTGTGACTCCGGCTCCCACCTGACTACTCTGCGGACTCCTCTGGTTCTTCTCTACTCTCCTGGTATTTGACCCCGGCTTCTCCTGACCATTGTTTGCTTAACCCTTTGTACTGCATAGCTCTCTTGGTTCTGCCTCGGTCCGTTCACGTTCCATATTTTGTCTTGTCTGTCTTCCCTGCACATATCCTAAGTAAGGGACTGTCTTCCAGTTGTCCCCTGTCATCAGGACTCGTGAGGCAAGTAGGCAGGGCCAGGGGTGAGGGTGGAGCGCAGTGGTCACTATCCTTCCCCCGTGTGTGTATGTGGACGTGACCGTTACAGATTAACAGGCCCAATAACCACTGTATCATGAACCCTCTTGTGAACCTGACTAATCATGTGTCTAACCTGACACAGATGGTGCAGGAGCTAGGAGAGAAACTCCGTTCTTTTGAGTTAGGGCAAGGTTCTTCCACTCCTCAGCCCTCCAGTCCACATTTTGAGCCCCAGATCAAGCTCCCAGAACCCTGTTCTGGAGACTGGAAGAGGTTTCTCTCCTTTAAGGAAAGTTGCAAACTCTACTTCCGTTTGCGCCCCGTGTCCTCCGGTCCCGAGAGCCAATGCGTGGGTATTATCATTTCTCTACTACAGGGTGATCCCCAGGACTGGGCATTCTCGTAAACTCCTGGGGCCAGTTGTCTAACTAGAGTCATATAAGGTGTGCTGTCTTCAGCAGGCGGCTGAGAGGAAGACTTGGAGGCTTCATACAATTCCTTTTCTCTGTGCTCTTTTTTTCCTCCACAATTTCTTTATAGGTTTTTATGCGTTTTCTTCTTTCTGACAAGTCATCTTCTCCTCTAAACATCCTCTCTATCTTTTTCCATTCTTCTGCTCTCTTTAGCAATTCCTGTAATATACTCCACCTGCAGGCTTTCCAACGGGCAAGGTCATCCTGCCAGGTGACCTCTTCATCACTGCTGGAACTGTTGAGGAACACAAGAGGGCGCTCTTGCACCTTGTAGCTCAGGCTGGCTGCTGTAATGGAGCTCCACTGACCTCTTCTGGCGGTTCCTAGTACTGTCTGGGTAGTGAGTCTGGTCAAAGCTATGTTGAGCTGCTGTACATCGGGAACTCCTGCCGGGGCAGAATGACTCAGAACTCCTGGCTGTAGTGGCTCTGGCAAAGGTATCGCCGGCTCCTAACATGCACACCCTACCCCTAGAAGGGGGGTGGGCTACACTCCTAACTAACTTCCTTCTCTCCCCATGCTGCAGGATATGGGCACAGCCAACTCTGCTCACAGAGGGGGAGCTAAACTGGAATGAATTTTTCCAGCTTAGAAACACTAAACTGAACCTAAGTCCTGGCTAACACATTGCTGCCACCTGCTGGTGATCATGGACATTACAGCAATATACATTTAACATGGTTTATAAAGCACAGTTGTTAATGCTTTTAACAAATTGTAGTGGGGTAAAAGAGTTTAGTAACACAACTCCGGGGTGTTACACTCCCAGGTCGCTGCGGGGAACCCATTGTATAGTAAAAATCATTGGGAAACATTCTTTCCTGTATATTTACTATCCTGTATATAAAGTGCAAGTGCTGCCAAAAATTACAAGGAAGAGACTCCGATACAGCCTGTATATCACATAAAGGAGGGCCTCATTCACATTGTGGTACAATAGTTCAGGTAGTGGGACTCCTACACTCATAAAGCCTATGCACTAAGTGAAAGGGCTGCCAAAAATTACAAGGAACCAGCGCTCCAATACACCCTTTATTACACATAAAGGAGGGCATCATACACAGCCTTGAAAAATGATGATTGATAGCCTGCTGGTGACCCTCAAAAACATTAAGCGCAAGGGCCTGCTGATCTGACCATCTAAAATAATAGAGCACCAGTTCGTGCCACGTAGTTGTAAGGCACTGAGGGATCACTGAGGACGCTAACAGGGTCTGCTATGTACTCCTTCACCATCTTCTAAATCTTTTCCCTCCTTGTACCACTAGGCCGCGCTTCAGGGTGACAGGGTGAGAGTGCTGGTGGGGTGTCATGAAAGTGTCCCATGCCTTGGAGACTGTTGCCCTGCCTTTGTTGGAACTGCTGTGTGTTCCCCTCGTCTCCCTTCCTCGGTTGCCTAAGGAAATACGGACTCTGCCGCCAGCATTGTCAGCTGGAAAAGTACCTTCTGCTATTGCACCATTTTACTCGTCCTCTACACTAGAGGAATGAGAGATGACAAGTTCTCTTTGTAGCAGGGGTCAAGAAGGGTGAACAACCAGTAATCCGTGTTGTCTAAAATGCGTATAACACGAGGGTCGCGGGAAAGGCAGCCTAACATGAGGTCAGCCATGTTTGCCAGAGTACCAACAGGCAAGACTTCGCTGTCGACATCAGGATGACTCTCCATCTCCTCTTCCTCCTCCTCCTCTTCTGCCCATCCACGCTGAGCAGATGGATTTAAACTTCCATGGGTACTACCCTCTGTAGCGGAGGCAACCGTCTCCAGCTCCTCCTTCTCATAATCCAATTTGTGCTGAGAAGACAAACTGTGGGTGGTCTGGCTATCATCCTGTGTAATGTGTATGTTCTCCCCCAGTTCCTCATCTGCCACATTCAGAGCGTCGTCCCTAATTGTGAACAGTGACCGGTTGAGTAGACACAGCAGTGGGATGGTTACATCGATAATAGCGTTATCGCCACTAACCATCTGTGTGGATTCATCAAAGTCTTTTTAAACCTCACAGAGGTCTGACATCAATGCCCACTCCTCGCTGTGAATAGCGGAAGATGACTGGAAAGGCGACGACCATGTTGCAGCTGTTATTCCACTACTGCCCTCTGCTGCTCACAATGCCTGGCCAACATGTGGAACGTAGCATTCCATTGCGTACTCACGTTGCACAATAGTCAGTGAGCTGGAAGCAGTAAGCCCTGCTGCAGTGTTGACAGGCCGGCTGAAGCTGTGGACGACTTGTGGTAATAGGCACACACGTGGCGCACCTTCACTAGTAGCTCTGGCAAATCGGGGTAGGTTTTGATAAACCGCTTAACCACTAAGTTTAAGACGTGGGCTAGGCATGGGATCTGTGTCAGGTTGCCGAGCTCCAAAGCTGCCACCAAGTTACGGCCATTATAAGACACAACCATGCCTGATTGTAAGTTAAGAGGAGAGAGCCACTGCTCGGTCTGGTCCCTTATCCCCTGCCACAGCTCTGCGGCGGTGTGCTGTTTGTACCCTAAGCAGATTAGCTTCAGCACGGCCTGTTAACGCTTTCCCATAACAGTGCTACACTGCTTCCAGCTACCGACTGATGGAGGTGGAAATAGAGGACGAGGCAGAAGAGGAGGAGAAGTGGGGGTTGGAGCCAGTAACAGCTGCTGGCGGATACCCTTATAGACGTAGGGCCCGCAATTCTGGGCGTGGGTAGCACCTGTGCCATCCCAGGGTACGATTCACTCCCGGCATCCACAACGTTCACCTAGTGTACCGTCAGGAAAATGAAGCGTCCCTGGCCACCAGCACTTGTCCATGTGTCCGTGGTTAAGTGGAACTTCCCAGTGGCTGCGTTGGTCAGGGCATGGATGATGTTCTGGGACACATGCTGGTGTAAAGCGGGCACGGCACACCGTGAAAAATAGTGGTGGCTGGGGACTGCGTACCGAGGGACGGCCGCCAGCATCAGGCTGCGGAATGCCTCAGTGTCCACAAGCCTGATTGGTAACATTTCAAGGGCCAGTAATTTTGAAAGTTGGCAGTTTACTGCTATGGCCTGTGGGTGGGTATTTGCACTTGCGTTCAAATGACTGTGGTATAGACATTTGGACACTGCGCTGGGACAGGGAAGTGGATGTTGTTGCTGATGGTTTATGCGAAGGTCAAGGTGCAGGGCGAGAGGCATCTGGGCCTGCATCTTGGACAGGGGATTGGCCAGCAGTGCCTTAACACAGGGGAAGAGGAGGCAGTGGTGTGACCCACAGACCCAGATTGTGGACCCAGGCGTTCGGCCCACTTAGTAGGGTGCATGGATGCCATGTGGCGGATCATGCTGGTGGTGGTGAGGTTGCTAGTGTTCATGCCTCGGCTCATTTTGGTATGGCACAGGTTACAAACTACCACTCTTTTGTCGTCTGCACTTTCCTAAAAAAAGCGCCAGACTGCGGAACATCTTTCCCTTGGCAAGGTTGATTTACGCATGGGGGTGCTCAGTGTAAAGGTTGCGGGCCTGTTTGTTGTGGGCCGACTTCTTGTTTTTGCAACCCCACTGCCTATTCCAGCCTGTTGCGGTGCTGTGGATCCCTCCCCCTCTGTACTGCTGTCCTCGCTCAGCTTTTCACCTTCCCATTATGGATCAGTGACCTCATCGTCAACTACCTCTTCTTCCACTTCCTCACTCTGCTCATCCTCCTGACTTGACCTAACCACAACCTCAGTGAATGACAACTGTGTCTCATCATCATCCACCTCGTGAACTGATGATTGCCGTCACCACCGTCATCTTCTTGAGACTGTGAAGGCTGAAGAGGTTGGGAATCAGGGCACAATATCTCAGGTCCCTCTTCAAGTATGCTGGGCACGAGGGCCAAATGTAATAGTGGCGCTGGAAAGAGCTCCTCGGAATATCCCAGTGTGGGATCACTCGTTTGGCCGGCCTCTCCATGGTGGGAGGAAGGATGATCTGAGAGAGGATTCGGTTGACCAGACTCTTGGCTACAGAGACCGGTACCTGGTGGAAGAGAGGGTGGTGCTTAACCGAATGGAAGCATTATCGTCAGCAATCGAACTGACCAACTGTTCGCACTGGTCTGACTTGGACAGTGTTGTCCTGCGCCGCCCAGCTAAGTTAGATATGAAGCTGGGTACAGTTTTCTTAGGCTACTTTCACACTTGCGTTCGGAGTGGATCCGTCTGGTATTTGTACAGACGGATCCGCTCCTATAATGCAAACAATGGTATCCGTTCAGACGGAACCGTCTGCATTATATTTTACTAAAAAAGTCTAAGTACAATTTGTATTCAGACGGATCCGTCCAGACTTTACATTGAAAGTCAATGGGGGGCGGATCCATTTGAAAAATGCACCATATTGTGTCACCTTCGAACGGATCCGCCCCCATTGACTTCCATTGTAAGTCTGGACGGATCCGTTTGCCTCCGGACAGCCAGGCGGAGACCCGAACGCTGCAAGCAGTGTTCAGGTGTCCGCCTGCTGAGCGGAGGACAGACGGTGCCATACTGATGCATTCTGAGCGGATCCACATCCACTCAGAATGCATTAGGGCTGGACGGATCCATTCGGGGCCGCATGTCAGAGCCTTCAAACTGAACTCACAAGCGGAACCCCGAACGCTAGTGTGAAAGTAGCCCTAATTATTTATTTTTTTGTGCACTGGCAGCAGGCACAGTTTCATTGTGAACCATCAGCATAACGCCCACTTCCCCGTCCCTTAGCGCTCGCCTTCTTCATATTTATGGATTTGTTACTGGTTGTGACGCTGTTTTTCAGATGCAGGGCGGTATGTGACACAGAACAGCGCAGATTCCGGACAGTATTTCAGCCACAGATTATTGTAATCTGCAGCACAGACTCTGCTTTATATTTATAACTATATTATTCCCAATACATGGCCCTAAAAACCACTGACGGTGTTCAAATGCAGAGCACTGAGATTAACGGATTAAACCGCAGACAGCAAAAATGTGGTCAGATTCTGGGAAATATATGTAAATTATAAAGAAAAAAATATGCAACTTTGCACTTTCAAATTGCTGCGAACACACACAGTAGTCCTTAAAATGACTTTTGGGTTTTTGAAACGTCTTTAAAATGAGTCTGTCCCTTCCTGACTCGCAATGAGCCAAACCTGCGTGACCTGGTGCTATATAGCCCCCGATGACGTGTTCCGGCCCGCCAATCACTGTAATACCAGTAGAAAACATGGCTGATGGCATTACAGTGATGGCGATACTTACCAGCATGTTTATTGGCTACTTAGCAGGCGCCACACGTGCCGGGAAGAGACTCAAGCACATGTGGTACTTGGCCGAGCATGCTCGCTCATCACTAGTCATCATACTAATCCCTGGTCTCATAGATACATATTCCATTGTAGTTGTACTCTTCATGGTAATAGTAGGAGTAGCATTTTCATTACTATGTATTCTTCCTATGTACCTAGCAATGTCACTGCCGATACTCACCGGCCAGGTTGAGGTACAGTCTGGTGCTGTTTTCCTGGTTTATCCAGTTTCTAGCGGTACACATGAAATATCCATTATCTGTAGCGGAGACGGAGCTTATAATGAGCGTGGAGTTATTTAGGGTTAACCGGTATCGGGGGTCCTGGGATAATGGTTCCCCATCCAGAGTCCAGGAGTATCTGACGTCTGTACCATTGGATGAGCACCGTAAAGACACCGAATCCCTTCCTGGCCACAGGAATCGGTCGGAGGTGTTAGTGGTCAATGTGACTGCAGAAACCGGTACTGCCGAGGGAGAACATACCATCAACATTACTCATAGAGGTCATCATAATAATCCCAGGGCTCCTACATACATATTACACATAGAGGTCATCATACTAATCCCTGGTCTCCTACATACATATTACACATAGAGGTCATCATACTAATCCCTGGTCTCCTACATACATATTACACATAGAGGTCATCATACTAATCTCTGGTCTCCTACATACATATTACACATAGAGGTCATCATACTAATCCCTGGTCTCCTACATACATATTACACATAGAGGTCATCATACTAATCCCTGGTCTCCTACATACATATTGCACATAGAGGTCATCATACTAATCCCTGGTCTCCTACATACATATTGCACATAGAGGTCATCATACTAATCCCTGGTCTCCTACATACATATCACACTCTGCCCCCTGTAACTCCGCCTGCTGCTGGGGAATGGAGACTGGGCTCCCAATTCCCAAAAAATCATGCTGCTGCTGGGGGGCAGGAACAACTACCTCTGCCCCCTGTAACTCAGCCTGCCCTGGGGAATGGGGACTGGGCTCCCTCTGTCCCGCAACTGTAACTTCCGATGGAGGTCCACCCAACGTGGCAGCTGACCGTCACCTTCTGCCCGGTATAGTAGGGTCTTGAACACTAGACTCCTCACGAACTTCACGGATTTCTCAGCTGGATTAGGTCCGAAGAAGTTCAGCCGCAACCACATCATACGGTCAAATTCCTCCACAGAGTATCTGTACTCCACTGCTGGTTCCATCCTGGTGCTTTTAGGGTCGCTGTACTGAGACATGCGTTGCCCTTAAGTTGTAACATCCAAAGAAATGGTGTCTCCTGTAGCTGTCCTTCTGGCTGTTGGAACGATCCCGCTGCTTGCCACCAATTGTAACGGACCGTTTCAGCAGACAAGGGGTTAAAATCCGTTTAGGCGATATGCCCCTTTCTGAGAGACAGGCACAGCTACTGCAGAACACCAAACTCCCGAACTGGATACAAAATAGCACTCCAAACTGGAACCTCTCGAATAGCTGCCAGCAGACAAACAGGAAAAGCATACAGTCAGCTTACACTCCTGGCAATCAGTCTCCAACAGCATACAGGGAATCCCCCCAATAACGAGACAAGGCTCTGTGTTGAGGGTCCAGCAGTGGTCTGACTGTACTTCAGATACAGCCTCTTTTAATCATAAAAAACAAACATAGTACTGCCCACAGGGTTTTGAAATCCAACCAATCAATATCTTACAACACACACAATGCAAGTACAGCAACCAATCGTTCCCGCCCCCTAGAGGACCAGAAGTGAGACTGCGACACAGGACAGATACAACACATCCCCACAATGCATCATGGTTTCCTCCTCTCTGTCCCAGAGACAACCGAGGGCAATCCAATTATCTCTCAGGACAAAGGGGAGATCGCCATACACATGTGGAGACAACAGGACAGACATCACCATTTTAAACACACAATGGGACAATGGCACAATGGGACAATAGAACCACACCCAGCATATTCCTCCCAAGCTGACAAGTTACACTTATTATACATTTTTACAACTTTGTGAGGTTACATTGTCCATACATATAACTTACATCAATTTAAACAGTATAACTTGGGGACAAACCTATCCAAAATTCACTTGAATAGGTTCAGGGGTTTAAAAGTTAGCAAAAGTATCTCAAAGGGCCGTAATCCTTGGGCAGGAGGCTGGCAAACAGCCCCCTCCAAAACACAGTGGCACGGTTGGTTTCGCCACAGAGGTCATCATACTAATCCCTGGTCTCCTACATACATATTACACATAGAAGTCATCATACTAATCCCTGGTCTCCTACATACATATTACACATAGAGGACATCATACTAATCCCTGGTCTCCTACATACATATTACACATAGAGGTCATCATACTAATCCCTGGTCTCCTACATACATATTACACATAGAGGACATCATACTAATCCCTGGTCTCCTACATACATATTACACATAGAGGTCATCATACTAATCCCTGGTCTCCTACATACATATTACACATAGAAGTCATCATACTAATCCCTGGTCTCCTACATACATATTACACATAGAGGACATCATACTAATCCCTGGTCTCCTACATACATATTACACATAGAGGTCATCATACTAATCCCTGGTCTCCTACATACATATTACACATAGAGGACATCATACTAATCCCTGGTCTCCTACATACATATTACACATAGAGGTCATCATACTAATCCCTGGTCTCCTACTTACATATTACACATAGAGGTCATCATACTAATCCCTGGTCTCCTACATACATATTACACATAGAAGTCATCATACTAATCCCTGGTCTCCTACATACATATTACACACAGAGGTCATCATACTAATCCCTGGTCTCCTACATACATATTACACATAGAGGTCATCATACTAATCCCAGGTCTCCTACATACATATTACACATAGAGGACATCATACTAATCCCTGGTCTCCTACATACATATTACACATAGAGGTCATCATACTAATCCCTGGTCTCCTACATACATATTACACATAGAGGTCATCATACTAATCCCTGGTCTCCTACATACATATTACACATAGAGGACATCATACTAATCCCTGGTCTCCTACATACATATTACACATAGAGGTCATCATACTAATCCCTGGTCTCCTACATACATATTACACATAGAGGACATCATACTAATCCCTGGTCTCCTACATACATATTACACATAGAGGTCATCATACTAATCCCTGGTCTCCTACTTACATATTACACATAGAGGTCATCATACTAATCCCTGGTCTCCTACATACATATTACACATAGAAGTCATCATACTAATCCCTGGTCTCCTACATACATATTACACACAGAGGTCATCATACTAATCCCTGGTCTCCTACATACATATTACACATAGAGGACATCATACTAATCCCTGGTCTCCTACATACATATTACACATAGAGGTCATCATACTAATCCCTGGTCTCCTACATACATATTACACATAGAGGACATCATACTAATCCCTGGTCTCCTACATACATATTACACATAGAGGTCATCATACTAATCCCTGGTCTTCTACATACATATTACACATAGAGGACATCATACTAATCCCTGGTCTCCTACATACATATTACACATAGAGGTCATCATACTAATCCCTGGTCTCCTACATACATATTACACATAGAGGACATCATACTAATCCCTGGTCTCCTACATACATATTACACATAGAGGTCATCATACTAATCCCTGGTCTCCTACTTACATATTACACATAGAGGTCATCATACTAATCCCTGGTCTCCTACATACATATTACACATAGAAGTCATCATACTAATCCCTGGTCTCCTACATACATATTACACACAGAGGTCATCATACTAATCCCTGGTCTCCTACATACATATTACACATAGAGGTCATCATACTAATCCCAGGTCTCCTACATACATATTACACATAGAGGACATCATACTGATCCCTGGTCTCCTACATACATATTACACATAGAGGTCATCATACTAATCCCTGGTCTCCTACATACATATTACACATAGAGATCATCATACATATTACACATAGAGGTCATCATACTAATCCCTGGTCTCCTACATACATATTACACATAGAGGTCATCATACTAATCCCTGGTCTCCTACATACATATTACACATAGAGATCATCATACTAATCCCTGGTCTCCTACATATATATTACACATAGAGGTCATCATACTAATCCCTGGTCTCCTACATACATATTACACATAGAGGACATCATACTAATCCCTGGTCTCCTACATATATATTACACATAGAGGTCATCATACTAATCCCTGGTCTCCTACATACATATTACACATAGAGGTCATCATACTAATCCCTGGTCTCCTACATATATATTACACATAGAGGTCATCATACTAATCCCTGGTCTCCTACATACATATTACACATAGAGGTCATCATACTAATCCCTGGTCTCCTACATACATATTACACATAGAGGTCATCATACTAATCCCTGGTCTTCCACATAACTATTACTCATAGAGGTCATCATACTAATCCCTGGTCTCCTACATACATATTACACATAGAGGTCATGATACTAATCTCTGGTCTCCTACATACATATTACACATAGAGGTCATCATACTAATCTCTGGTCTCCTCCATACATATTACACATAGAGGTCATCATACTAATCCCTGGTCTCCCACATACATATTACACATAGAGGTCATCATACTAATCCCTGGTCTCCTGCATACATATTACACATAGAGGTCATCATACTAATCCCTGGTCTCCCACATACATATTACACATAGAGGTCATCATACTAATCCCTGGTCTCCTCCATACATATTACACATAGAGGTCATCATACTAATCCCTGGTCTCCTACATACATATTACACATAGAGGTCATCATACTAATCCCTGGTCTCCTACATACATATTACACATAGAGGTCATCATACTAATCCCTGGTCTCCTACATAGATATTACACATAGAGGTCATCATACTAATCCCTGGTCTCCTACATACATATTACACATAGAGATCATCATACTGATCCCTGGTCTCCTACATATATATTACACATAGAGGTCATCATACTAATCCCTGGTCTCCTACATATATATTACACATAGAGGTCATCATACTAATCCCTGGTCTCCTACATACATATTACACATAGAGGTCATCATACTAATCCCTGGTCTCCTACATAGATATTACACATAGAGGTCATCATACTAATCCCTGGTCTCCTACATAGATATTACACATAGAGGTCATCATACTAATCCCTGGTCTCCTACATACATATTACACATAGAGATCATCATACTGATCCCTGGTCTCCTACATACATATTACACATAGAGGTCATCATACTAATCCCTGGTCTCCTACATACATATTACATATAGAGGTCATCATACTAATCCCTGGTCTCCTCCATACATATTACACATAGAGGTCATCATACTAATCCCTGGTCTCCTACATATATATTACACATAGAGGTCATCATACTAATCCCTGGTCTCCTACATATATATTACACATAGAGGTCATCATACTAATCCCTGGTCTCCTACATACATATTACACATAGAGGTCATCATACTAATCCCTGGTCTCCCACATACATATTACACATAGAGATCATCATTTAGTGATGGACGAACATCGTCCGGGACGTTTCGCGAACGCGATCAAATGTTCACGAACCGCAAATTCATGGCGGCCCCATTCACTTTAATAGCAGGCAAACCTGAAAAACCTTCAGGTCATATCTTCAGCCAGCAAACACTTACTAGAAGTGCACAAATAGTCCCACAACATGGACAGTGACCAGAGGGGGATCATTGGCAAATATTCCCACAAAAAATATGTATTTTAATCAGGGGCCATTTTTATGCGTCTTAAAGGGAAACTCTCAGAAATGTGCCCTGCTGGAGCCTAGCAACATGTTATTTCCTATAGGTTTGATGTATACAAATGTGAACCGCTCCACGGTTTTGTATCCTGCAGAGTCAATTTAAAAAATGCATACGTTAATGTAAATGTTTTTTCTACCATGGAACTGTATGGTGAACGGACGCCGCTGCGCGGCATCAGTCTGAGGCATCTGGTAACGCAGACATTTTTGGTATACATTAGATGGATGGCAAAAATAGGATGTGAACCCAGCCCTAGTGTCAGAATAAGCCCCAGTACACAGCGGAGCAGCGCGGCGCAGAGGGGAGGCCGCCATGTACTGACAGAGCGCTGCCTGGTCCTGGTGGTCAGAGGTGAGGACTGTGCTTCCCAAGGATCATCTTCTACTGGGAAATACAGGGCACAGTATAATATACTAGGATCTATATAATATAAAGATATTAGCCGTACCCCCGAATGATGATACAATTAGGGGGTCATTTATTATATAGAAATATGTCTATGTTAGGCGTATGTCTGACACAGATTGTGGCGCAAAGGTCCTTAGCAAAGCAATCTGCATATATTTCCCGCTCATGCCAGGTCTAAAAAAGGATGGCGTGGACAGAGAAAGGGATACAGTTATGGCCATACAGTTATTGGATACCACTGCCATACAGTGACCGGATACCACCGCCAAACAGTGACCAGATAACACAGCCATAAAGTGACCAGATACCACCTCTGTACAGTGACCGGATAACACCTCTGTACAGTGACCGGATAACACTGCAATACAGTGACCGGATAACACCTCTGTACAGTGACCGGATAACACCTCTGTACAGTGACCAGATAACACAGCCATAAAGTGACCAGATAGCACTGCAATACTGAGAATGGATAACACGCCATACATTGACCGGATAACACCACCGTACAGTGACCAGATAACACTGCCATACCGTGACCGGATAAAAGGGTATAAGAGGGCACAGTACAGGGAATAACTATGGGCACTGCACAGGGTGTGGTAAGAAGGCACAAAGCAGGGTATAAGGGGGCATAGTATGGGGTGGGGGGCACAGTACAGGGTGGGGGGCACAGTCACATGACCCTGTGACATTAGAAGGTCCTTATGGTGAATGTGGTTTATACGCCACCATAATGAGAGGCAGAAGAGTGAGACAGGGGGGTGATTATGCGGCTAGAGATAAAAAATGTAACTGTCGGCCAGTACAGGCCCCAAAAATTAGGCAATAGGCATTCACCTGACAGCAAATAACTTTGGATTCTGTGGCTGGAGGTACATTAGGCGGTCAAAGGATAAATATGTAACTGTCGGCCAGTACAGGCCCCAGAAATTAAGCATTCAATGGACATAAAATGCCTTTTATGCCTCATTATTTACATTGGGACAATGACCATTATTTGTTCTGGGTGGTGGCGGATATGTGTGGGCTGTCATGAGTAAATTCAATCAAATGTGGTCGACTCGTCACATGTGTTGAAAGTATATTATAAGTATATCACACCCCTCAGTATGTCACACCTATCGATAGCGCACCTACAGTATTCCAGTCCTTAAAAGGACTTTTGTGGCCCTATTAGCCAGCGTTTGGTGTCCCTAACAGCCTGTCCCTGCTCCACACAGCAACCTCTCCCTACACTGGCAAAAGACTGAAAAATGTAAAATGGCAGCCAGATCAGGTTTATTTATAAGGTGGGGGTGTCCATGTGCTGAAACGTCTCAATTGGCTGTCCTGTACCATCTGATGGATGTGTCATGGGTCAAAGTTCTTCACAATGTAAAAGAATATGGCGGGTGAGAATATCTCCATATGTTCATACATTTGGCAAACAGTCAACAAGCAAAACGACCGCTGGGCGAACCTCAAGGCCATCTCTAGTCATCATACTAAACCCTGGTCTCCTAGATACATATTCTATGGTAGTAGTAATAACAGGAGTAGTATTACCATTACCATGTATCTACCGACGTCACTGCAGATACTCACCGGCCAGGTTGAGGTACAGTCTGGTGCTGTTTTCCTGGTTTATCCAGTTTCTAGCGGTACACATGAAATATCCATTATCTGTAGGGGAGACGGGGCTTATAATGAGCATGGAGCTATTTAGGGTTAACTGGTATCGGGGGTCCTGGGATAATGGTTCCCCATCCAGAGTCCAGGAGTATCTGACGTCTGTGCCATTGGATGAGCACCGTAAAGACACCGAATCCCTTCTCGGCCACAATAAGAGGTCAGAGGTGTTAGTGGTCAATGAGACTGCAGAAACCGGTACTGCCGAGAGAGAACATACCATCAACATTACACATAGTGGTCATTATACTAATCCCTGGTCTCCTACATACATGTTACACATAGAGGTCATCATACTAATCACTGGTCTCCTACATAGATATTACACATAGAGGTCATCATACTAATCCCTGGTCTCCTACATACATATCACACATAGAGGTCATCATACTAATCCCTGGTCTGCTACATAGATATTACACATAGAGGACATCATACTAATCCCTGGTCTCCTACATACATATTACACATAGACGTCATCATACTAATCCCTGGTCTCCTACATACATATTACATATAGAGGTCATCATACTAATCCCTGGTCTCCTACATACATATTACATATAGAGGTCATCATACTAATCCCTGGTCTCCTACATACATATTACACATAGAGGTCATCATACTAATCCCTGGTCTCCTACATACATATTACACATAGAGGTCATCACACTAATCCCTGGTCTCCTACATACATATTACTCATAGAGGTCATCATACTAATCCCTGGTCTCCTACATACATATTACACATAGACGTCATCATACTAATTACTGGTCTCCTACATACATATTACACATAGAGGTCATCATACTAATCCCTGGTCTCCTACATACATATTACATATAGAGGTCATCATACTAATCCCTGGTCTCCTACATACATATTACACATAGAGGTCATCATACTGATCCCTGGTCTCCTACATACATATTACACATAGAGGTCATCATACTAATCCCTGGTCTCCTACATACATATTACACATAGTGGTCATTATACTAATCCCTGGTCTCCTACATATATATTACACATAGAGGTCATCATACTAATCCCTGGTCTCCTACATACATATTACACATAGAGGTCATCATACTAATCCCTGGTCTCCTACATACATATTACACATAGTGGTCATTATACTAATCCCTGGTCTCCTACATAGATATTACATGGAATTTGTGCTCTTAGTAGCAACAGTAGAAGAAAAATTACCATTACCATATATTCTTTATATGTACCTACTAATGTCACTGCAGATACTCACCAGCCAGGTTGAGGTACAGTCTGGTGCTGTTTTCCTGGTTTATCCAGTTTCCAGCGGTACACATGAAATATCCATTATCTGTAGCGGAGACGGGGCTTATAATGAGCATGGAGTTATTTAGGGTTAACTGGTATCGGGGTTCCTGGGGTAATGCTGCTCCATCCAGAGTCCAGGAGTATCTGACGTCGGTACCATTGGATGAGCACCGGAAAGACACCGAATCCCTTCCTGGCCACAGGAAGCGTTCGGAGGTGTTAGTGGTCAATAAGACTTCAGAAACCGGTACTGTCGAGAGAGAACATACCATCAACATTACTCATAGAGGTCATCATAATAATCCCTGGTCTCCTACATACATATTACACATAGAGGTCATCATACTAATCCCTGGTCTCATAGATACATACAGTTGCAAGAAAAAGTATGTGAACCCTTTGGAATGATGTGGATTTCTGCACAAATTGGTCATAAAATGTGATCTGATCATCTCCGTCACAACAATAGACAATCACAGTCGGCTTAACCTAATAACACACAAAGAGTTAAATGTTACCATGTTTTTATTGAACACACCATGTAACCATTCACAGTGCAGGTGGAAAAAGTATGTGAACCCTTGGATTTAATAACTGATTGAACCTCCTTTGGCAGCAATAACTTCCACCAAACGTTTCCTGTAGTTGCAGATCAGACGGGCACAACGGTCAGGAGTAATTCTTGGCCATTCCTCTTTACAGAACGGTCTCAGTTCAGCAATATTCTTGGGATGTCTGGTGTGAATCGCTTTCTTGAGGTCCTGCCACAGCATCTCCATCGGGTTGAGGTCAGGACTCTGACTG
Source organism: Bufo gargarizans (assembly GCF_014858855.1). Lineage (NCBI taxonomy): Eukaryota > Metazoa > Chordata > Amphibia > Anura > Bufonidae > Bufo > Bufo gargarizans. The sequence goes on along the minus strand of NC_058081.1, from coordinate 654,892,619 downwards.
GGCCGCTCCAGAAGGCGGATTTTCTTCTGTTTAAGCCATTCTGTTGTAGATTTACTTCTGTGCTTTGGGTCGTTGTCCTGTTGCAGCACCATCTTCTGTGGAGCTTCAGCTGGTGGACAGATGGCCTTAAGTTCTCCTGCAAAATGTCTTGATAAACTTGGGAATTCATTTTTCCTTTGATGATAGCAATCCGTCCAGGCCCTGACGCAGCAAAGCAGCCCCAAACCATGATGCCCCCACCACCATACTTCACAGTTGGGATGAGGTTTTGATGTTGGTGTGCTGTGCCTCTTTTTCTCCACACATAGTGTTGTGTGTTTCTTCCAAACAACTCCACTTTGGTTTCATCTGTCCACAGAATATTTTGCCAGTGCTGCTGTGGAACATCCAGGTGCTCTTGTGCAAACTGTAAACGTGCAGCAATGGTTTTTTGGGACAGCAGTGGCCTCCTCTGTGGTATCCTCCCATGGAATCCATTCTTGTTTAGTGTTTTACGTATCATAGATTTGCCTTTTGTAAGTCTTTAGCTGACACTCTAGGATTCTTCTTCCCCTCATTGAGCAGTCTGCGCTGTGCTCTTGCAGTCATCTTTACAGGACGGCCGCTCCTAGGGAGAGTAGCAGCAGTGCTGAACTTTCTCCATTTATAGACAATTTGTCTTACCGTGGACTGATGAACAGCAAGGCTTTTGGAGATACTTTTATAACCCTTTCCAGCTTTATGCAAGTCAACAATTCTTAATCGTAGGTCTTCTGAGAGCTCTTTTGTGCGAGGCATCAATCACATCAGGCAATGCTTCTTGTGAAAAGCAAACCCAGAACTGGTGTGTGTTTTATAGGGCAGGGCAGCCGTAACCAACACCTCCAATCTCATCTCATAGATTGGACTCCAGTTGGCTGACACCTCACTCCAATTAGCTCTTGGAGATGTCATTAGTCTAGGGGTTCACATACTTTTTCCACCTGCACTGTGAATGTTTACATGGTGTGTTCAATAAAAACATGGTAACATTTATTAATGTTAATTTATTAATTATTTGTGTGTTATTTGTTTAAGCAGACTGTGATTGTCTATTGTTGTGACTTAGATGAAGATCAGATCACATTTTATGATCAATTTGTGCAGAAATCCTGTCACAACTGATAGTGGGGAAAACCCCCAGCTATGCGAGGTTAAACGTATAGGAAGCTGCTCAGCCAAGACAACAGAATAGGGAGCAGGTCACCTCCTATCGCACCCCTAAATCTGACCCTAACTCCTAGCTGTATGAGCCAACCCTGATGGTAGGAGGGCTCATACTCAGGAACCTCGGGTCCCTACTAGCCCTCAGCAGATCCCTGAGCTAGGAGCTGGGTAAGACAACCTGTTCCTCCTAGACATGGAGGAACAAAAGTCTAAACTGGCCAAACTGCAAGGAAGGGGAAACATAAACAGCCTATGGATATGGCAGGTGAGTGAAACCACTTCCACACCTACCTGCCAGAGACACACTGACTGGATCCCGTGCTCAAATGGTCCACACCAAACATAAAAGGACACAGCACACACATATAAACACACAGGAACCCAGATCCATAGCTGCAGTAAGATAAGACATCACAAGGACATAAAATAAACATCACGCATAACTTTTATGACCACAAGGGTGGCCCTCACTGGCAGATGGTATAAGAGACCAGGAGGATGACTCCAGCTTACAAGAAGGCTGGAGTACCCCTCAGCTTCAGGTCTCATCGGAGGCTAAATAGCCCAAGTAGCCACACCCACACAGACACACACTGTTAAGGGAATTAACCCTTCCAACGCCAGACAGGGTAGTAAAGCCACTTAAAGGGAAAGTGCACACAAACATAAACCCCAAGCACACAAAACAGGGAAAGTGCACACATACCTAGACAGGCTGACAGGTGCAACCGCATGCACTTGACAACAAGCTGCCTAGCAAAAGCACAGGCTGCTATACTGCCAATACTATCATGTTGCCAGCGGCAACCACACATGAGGCAAGATACTAACAGCCTTTACCTGAGGTTGACAAACCTAAGCACTGGCAACTGCATGCGGCTCAAAGAGTCACGACCATAACCATGGTCGTGACAAATCCATATCATTCCAAAGGGTTCACATACCTTTTCTTGCAACTGTACATATTACACATAGAGTTTATCATACTAATCCCTGGTCTCCTACATACATATTACACCTAGAGGTCATCATACTAATCCCATTACTCCTCCATACATATTACACCTAGAGGTCATCATACTAATCCCTGGTCTCCTACATACATATTACACATAGAGTTTATCATACTAATCCCTGGTCTCCTACATACATATTACACATAGAGGTCATCATACTAATCACTGGTCTCCTACATACATATTACACCTAGAGGTCATCATACTAATCCCTGGTCTCCTACATACATATTACACCTAGAGGTCATCATACTAATCCCTGGTCTCCTACATACATATTACACCTAGAGGTCATCATACTAATCCCTGGTCTCCTACATACATATTACACATAGAGGTCATCATACTAATCCCTGGTCTCCTCCATACATATTACACATAGAGGTCATCATACTAATCCCTGGTCTCCTACATACATATTACACGTAGAGGTCATCATACTAATCCCTGGTCTCCTACATACATATTACACATAGAGGTCATCATACTAATCCCTGGTCTCCTCCATACATATTACACATAGAGGTCATCATACTAATCCCTGGTCTCCTACATACATATTACACATAGAGGTCATCATACTAATCCCTGGTCTCCTACATACATATTACACATAGAGGACATCATACTAATCCTTGGTCTCCTACATACATATTACACATAGAGGTCATCATACTAATCCCTGGTCTCTTACATACATATTACACCTAGAGGTCATCATACTAATCCCATTACTCCTCCATACATATTACACCTAGAGGTCATCATACTAATCCCTGGTCTCCTACATACATATTACACTTAGAGGTCATCATACTAATCCCTGGTCTCCTACATACATATTACACATAGAGGTCATCATACTAATCACTGGTCTCCTACATACATATTACACCTAGAGGTCATCATACTAATCCCTGGTCTCCTACATACATATTACACCTAGAGGTCATCATACTAATCACATTACTCCTCCATACATATTACACCTAGAGGTCATCATACTAATCCCTGGTCTCCTACATACATATTACACCTAGAGGTCATCATACTAATCCCTGGTCTCCTACATACATATTACACATAGAGGACATCATACTAATCCCTGGTCTCCTACATACATATTACACATAGAGGTCATCATACTAATCACATTACTCCTCCATACATATTACACCTAGAGGTCATCATACTAATCCCTGGTCTCCTACATACATATTACACATAGAGGTCATCATACTAATCCCTGGTCTCCTACATACATATTACGCATAGATGTCATCATACTAATCCCTGGCCTCCTACATACATATTACTCATAGAGGTCATCATACTAATCCCTGGTCTCCTACATACATATTACACATAGAGGTCATCATACTAATCCCTGGTCTCCTACATACATATTACACATAGAGATCATCATACTAATCCCTGGTCTCCTACATACATATTACACATAGAGGTCATCATACTAATCCCTGGTCTCCTACATACATATTACACTTAGAGGTCATCATACTAACCCCTGGTCTCCTACATACATGTTGCACATAGAGGTCATCATACTAATCCTCCATAGTCCAGTCTCCTACATACATATTCCATGTTATTAGTAATAGTAGAAGTACTATTACCATTACCATTGTGGCAAAACCAATCTCGCCACTGGGTTTTGAAGGGGGCTGTTTAAAAGCCTCTTGCCTCAGGATTATGGCCCATATTAATTTAAAGGAGAAAACAGACCGGCCGCACAGCTTAACTCTGTCTGTAGAATTGTATTTTATGTTATTATGCGTTCGGTTAAATTGTATGTTATGTGAGGGCACCCAGATAGCTAATAGTATTGTATTCATGTATTCTGAGTGCCATTCACCTAATGATATGCACTCAGACTTGAGCTATCTGGGGATATGTTAAATGTCTGTGTTTGCTGTGGGGGTGTGCCATTGTGTGTTTGGGTGGTGATTCCTGTCCTGTTGTCTCCACATGTGTATTGGTGATCTCCCCTTGTCCTGAGAGATAATTGGATTGTCTTCGGTCGTCTCCCAGGCAGAGAGGAGGAAACCATGATGCATTGTGGGGATATGTTGTATCTGTTCTGTGTCGCAGTCTCCCTTCTGGTCCTCTAGGGGGCGGGAACGATTGGTTGCTGTATTTACATTGTGTCTGTTGTGAATTACTGATTGGTTGGATTTCAAAACCCTTTGGGCAGTACTATGTTTGTTTTTTTATCAATAAAAGAGGCTGTACTTGAAGTACAGTCAGATCACTGCTTGACCCTCAACACGGAGCCTTGTCTCGTTATTGGGGGGATTCCCTGCATGCTGTTGGAGACTGATTGCCAGGAGTGTAAGCCGACTGAATGCTTTTCCTGTTCGTCTGCTGACGGCTATTTGCGAGGTTCCAGTTTGGAGTGCTATTTTGTATCCAGTTCGGGAGGTTGGTGTTCTGCAGTAGCTGTGCCTGTCTCTCGGAAAGGGGCATATCGCCTAAACGGATTTTAACCCCTTGTCTGCTGAAACGGTGCCGTTACATTGGTGGCAAGCAGCGGGATCGTTCCTACAGCCAGAAGGACAGCTACAGGAGACACCATTTCTTTGGATTCTACAATTTAAGGGCAACGCATGTCCCAGTACAGCGACCCTAAAAGCACCAGGATGGAACCAGCAGTGTTATACGAGGAGGAGGACCTGGATGGCCGGGATGCATTAAGGAAAGGCATCTGGTACCAGGCCCTGGATAATGTACAATACCAGCGAGGTGAGAGTCTCCCCAGTGAAGAGCAGCGGTTGCAGAAGCAAGTGGCCCTGCGGATGTCCTTCCTGGGAGAGCAGCCCCTGGAGGAATGGGTGATAGAACTACAGCACCGGGTATGGCAGGAGCTATGGCTGGAGGATGCCTACCAGGCACTTTGGTGGTATGTGGCACAGTTTATACCCTGGACAGCTGAGCATGACAAGCCAGAGGGAGAGGAGTTTGATGGTCCTGGCTTGTTATGGGAGTCCTTTGCAGAGCCTGACTTCGGGAGCCCTGCACAGTCCAGACTTCAGGACATTTTCTATGAGAGGGAGGCTAGGCATGAGTGGGATGACCCCCATGAAGTAGAGAAAGACCTGGCTCACCTAGCAACCCTGGAGTGGGAACTGGAGCAGGACTACCGAGATCTCTTCCACTCCATTGAGAAGGCTCAGCAGGACGGTAAGGTGACAGACCCAGATCCAGACCCATTCAGCTGGGCAGATATTGTAGAGTGTTACTGGGAAGGACCCCAGGTGGCCGGTGGAGATGGGACCGAGGTCTCTCCACCGGTCCTGCAGGGAATTGGGAGCCCAGTCTTCATTCCCCAGCGGCAGTGTGAAGTGCAGGGAGGGGAGAGCAGCGGCCTCCCTCCCCAGCGGCAGGCTGAGTTACAGGGGGCAGAGGTAGTTGTTCCTGCCCCCCTGCAGCAGCATGATTTTTTGGAAATTGGGAGCCGAGTCTCCATTCCCCAGCGGCAGACGGAGTTACAGGGGGCAGAGACAGTCGGTCCTGTCCCCCAGCGGCAGAGTGTCCTACAGGGAATAGAGAGCCCAGTCTCCTTTCCCCAGCAGCAGGACACTGTATTGGGAGCGGAGGTGGTCGGTCGCCCTCCCCAGCGGCTGGAAGTATGTATGGGAGAGGAGCTCGTTACCCCCTCTCCCCAGCGGCAGCTTAACGCACCAGGGGGAGACAGTAAGCCCCACAACAGTGCAGATGGGACCGTGGTCTCTGCACTTACAGCACAGGGGGTAGGGACAGTTGTTCCTGTCCCCCAGCAACAGAGCAGTTTAGCCAAAGGGGAGACAGTCGGTTTCCCCCTCCAACAACCAGACTCCAACCAGGCTTCTTCCGTGGTAGCGCTGGTACCAGGGCAGAGTACCGCTGATCCCTGCCCACAAAGCAACCTCCACTCCAAGCCAGGGAGCAACTCAGAGACCGGGAGTACCAGCTACCAATATAACCTTGGTGGATTCACTAGACAGAGACAGCCTACTAAATTCTACAGGTCCAGTATTGGGTTGTGGGTGGGCTGCCAGACTAACTCAGGTACCGACCGGCGTGAGGTCAGGTATCTGGTTAGTCTTCCCTGGGGGGGGGAGATGTGTGGCGAAACCAACCTCGCCACTGGGTTTTGGAGAGGGCTGTTTAAAAGCCTCTTGCCTCAGGATTATGGCCCATAGTAACTTTAAAGGAGAAGACAGACCGGCCGCACAGCTTAAATCTGTCTGTAGAATTGTATTTTATGTTATTATGCGTTCGGTTAAATTGTATGTTATGTGAGGGCACCCAGATAGCTAATAGTATTGTATTCGTGTATTCTGAGTGCCATTCACCTAATGATATGCACTCAGACTTGAGCTATCTGGGGATATGTTAAATGTCTGTGTTTGCTGTGGGGGTGTGCCATTGTGTGTTTAAATGGTGATGTCTGTCCTGTTGTCCCCACATGTGTATTGGCGATCTCCCCTTGTCCTGAGAGATAATTGGATTGTCTTCGGTCGTCTCCCAGGCAGAGAGGAGGAAACCATGATGCATTGTGGGGATATGCTGTATCTGTTCTGTGTCGCAGTCTCCCTTCTGGTCCTCTAGGGGGCGGGAACGATTGGTTGCTGTATTTACATTGTGTGTGTTGTGAATTACTGATTGGTTGGATTTCAAAACCCTGTGGGCAGTACTATGTTTGTTTTTTTATCAATAAAAGAGGCTGTACTTGAAGTACTGTCAGAGCACTGCTTGACCCTCAACACGGAGCCTTGTCTCGTTATTGGGGGGATTCCCTGTATGCTGTTGGAGACTGATTGCCAGGAGTGTAAGCTGACTGATTCGCTTTTCCTGTTCGTCTGCCGGCAGCTATCCGCGAGGTTCCAGTTTGGAGTGCTATTTTGTATCCAGTTCGGGAGGTTGGTGTTCTGCAGTAGCTGTGCCTGTCTCTTGGAAAGGGGCATATCGCCTAAACGGTTTTTAACCCCTTGTCTGCGGAAACGGTGCCGTTACAACCATGTATTCTTCCTAAGAACCTACCCATGTCATTGCAGATACTCACCGGCCAGGTTGAGGTACAGTCTGGTGCTGTTTTCCTGGTTTATCCAGTTTCTAGCGGTACACGTGAAATATCCATTATCTGTAGAGGAGTCTGGGCTTATAATGAGCATGGAGCTATTAAGGGTTAACTGGTATCGGGGGTCCTGGGATAATGGTTCCCCATCCAGAGTCCAGGAGTAACTGACGTCTGTACCATTGGATGAGCACCGTAAAGACAACGAATCCCTTCCCGGCCACAGGAACCGGTCGGAGGTGTTAGTGGTCAATGTGACTGCAGAAACCGGTACTGCCGAGAGAGAACATACCATCAACATTACTCATAGAGGTCATCATACTAATCCCTGGTCTCCTACATACATATTACACATAGAGGTCATCATACTAATCCCTGGTCTCCTACATACATATTACACATAGAGGTCATCATACTAATCCCTGGTCTCCTACATACATATTACACATAGAGGTCATCATACTAATCCTTGGTCTCCTACATACATATTACACATAGAGGTCATCATACTAATCCTTGGTCTCCTACATACATATTTTACATAGAGGTCATCATACTAATCCCTGGTCTCCTACATACATATTACACATAGAGGTCATCATACTAATCCCTGGTCTCCTACATACATATTACACATAGAGGTCATCATACTAATCCTTGGTCTCCTACATACATATTACACATAGAGGTCATCATACTAATCCCTGGTCTCCTACATACATATTTTACATAGAGGTCATCATACTAATTACCTGGTCTCCTAGATTGATATTCCATGGTAGTTGTACTCTTCGTAGTAATAGTAGCAATAGTATTTTAATTACTATGTATTCTTCCTAAGAACCTACTCATGTCACTGCAGATACTCACCAGCCAGGTTGAGGTACAGTCTGGTGCTGTTTTCCTGGTTTATCAAGTTTCTAGCGGTACACATGAAATATCCATTATCTGTAGCGGAGACGGGGCTTATAGTGAGCATGGAGCTATTTAGGGTTAACTGGTATCTTGGGTCCTGGGGTAATGGTGCCCCATCCAGAGTCCAGGAGTAACTGACGTCTGTACCATTAGATGAGCACCGTAAATACATAGAATCATTTCCCGGCCACAGGAAGCGTTCGGAGGTGTTAGTGGTCAATGTGACTGCAGAAACCGGTACTGCCGAGAGAGAACATACCATCAACATTACTCATAGAGGTCATCATATTAATCCCTGGTCTCCTACATACATATTACACATAGAGGTCATCATACTAATCCCTGGTCTCCTACATACATATTACACATAGAAGTCATCATACTAATCCCTGGTCTCCTACATTCATATTACACATAGAGGTCATTACACTAATTCCTGGTCTCCTACATACATATTACACATAGAGGTCATCATACTAATCCCTGGTCTCCTACATACATATTACACATAGAGGTCATCATACTAATCTCTGGTCTCCTACATCCATATTACACATAGAGGTCATCATAATAATCCCTGGTCTCCTCCATACATATTACTCATAGAGGTCATCATACTAATCCCTGGTCTGCTACATACATATTACACATAGAGGTCATCATACTAATCCCTGATCTCCTACATACATATTACACATAGAGGTCATCATACTAATCCCTGGTCTCCTACATACATATTACACATAGAGGTCATCATACTAATCCCTGGTCTCCTACATACATATTACTCATAGAGGACATCATACTAATCCCTGGTCTCCTACATACATATTACACATAGAGGTCATTATACTAATCCCTGGTCTCCTACATACATATTACACATGGAGGACATCATACTAATCCCTGGCCTCCTACATACATATTACACATAGAGGTCATCATACTAATCCCTGGTCTCCTACATACATATTACACACAGAGGTCATCATACTAATCCCTGAGCTCCTACATACATATTACACATAGAGGTCATCATACTAATCCCTGGTCTCCTACATACATATTACACATAGAGGTCATCATACTAATCCCTGGTCTCCTACATACATATTACACATAGAGGTCATCATACTAATCCCTGGTCTCCTACATACATATTACACATAGAGGTCATCATACTAATCCCTGGTCTCCTACATACATATTACACATAGAGGTCATCATACTAATCCCTGGTCTCCTACATACATATTACACATAGAGGTCATCATACTAATCCCTGGTCTCTTACATACATATTACTCATAGAGGTCATCATACTAATCCCTGGTCTCCTACATACATATCACACATAGAGGTCATCATACTAATCCCTGGTCTGCTACATAGATATTACACATAGAGGACATCATACTAATCCCTGGTCTCCTACATACATATTACACATAGAGGTCATCATACTAATCCCTGAGCTCCTACATACATATTACACATAGAGGTCATCATACTAATCCCTGGTCTCCTACATACATATTACACATAGAGGTCATCATACTAATCCCTGGTCTCCTACATACATATCACACATAGAGGTCATCATACTAATCCCTGGTCTGCTACATAGATATTACACATAGAGGACATCATACTAATCCCTGGTCTCCTACATACATATTACACATAGAGGTCATCATACTAATCCCTGGTCTCCTACATACATATTACACATAGAGGTCATCATACTAATCCCTGGTCTCCTACATACATATTACACATAGAAGTCATCATACTAATCCCTGGTCTCCTACATACATATTACACATAGAGGTCATCATACTAATTCCTGGTCTCCTACATACATATTACATCTAGAGGTCATCATACTAATCCCTGGTCTTCTACATACATATTACACATAGAGGTCATCATACTAATCCCTGGTCTCCTACATACATATTACACATAGAGGTCATCATACTAATCCCTGGTCTCCTACATACATATTACACATAGAGGTCATCATACTAATCCCTGGTCTCCTACATACATATTACACATAGAGGTCATCATACTAATCCCTGGTCTCCTCCATACATATTACACATAGAGGTCATCATACTAATCCCTGGTCTCCTACATACATATTACACATAGAGGTCATCATACTAATCCCTGGTCTCCTACATACATATTACACATAGAGGACATCATACTAATCCTTGGTCTCCTACATACATATTACACATAGAGGTTATCATACTAATCGCTGGTCTCCTACATACATATTACACATAGAGGTCATCATACTAATCCCTGGTCTCCTACATACATATTACGCATAGATGTCATCATACTAATCCCTGGTCTCTTACATACATATTACGCATGGAGGTCATCATACTAATCCCTGGTCTCCTACATACATATTACTCATAGAGGTCATCATACTAATCCCTGGTCTCCTACATACATATTACACATAGAGGTCATCATACTAATCCCTGGTCTCCTACATACATATTACTCATAGAGGTCATCATACTAATCCCTGGTCTCCTACATACATATTACACATAGAGGTCATCATACTAATCCCTGGTCTCCTACATACATATTACTCATAGAGGTCATCATACTAATCCCTGGTCTCCTACATACATATTACACATAGAGATCATCATACTAACCCCTGGTCTCCTACATACATATTACTCATAGAGGTCATCATACTAATCCCTGGTCTGCTACATACATATTACACATAGAGATCATCATACTAATCCCTGGTCTCCTACATACATATTAGACATAGAGGTCATCATACTAATCCCTGGTCTCCTCCATACATGTTGTACATAGAGGTCATCATACTAATCCCTGGTCTCCTACATACATATTACACATAGAGGTCATCACACTAATCCCTGGTCTCCTACATACATATTACACATAGAGGTCATCATACTAATCCCTGAGCTCCTCCATACATATTACACATAGAGGTCATCATACTAATCCCTGGTCTCCTACATACATATTACTCATAGAGGTCATCATACTAATCCCTGGTCTCCTACATACATATTACACATAGAGGTCATCATACTAATCCCTGGTCTCCTACATACATATTACACATAGAGGTCATCATACTAATCCCTGGTCTCCTACATACATATTACACATAGAGGTCATTATACTAATCCCTGGTCTCCTACATACATATTACACATAGAGGACATCATACTAATCCCTGGCCTCCTACATACATATTACACTTAGAGGTCATCATACTAATCCCTGGTCTCCTACATACATATTACACACAGAGGTCATCATACTAATCCCTGGCCTCCTACATACATATTACACATAGAGGTCATCATACTAATCCCTGGTCTCCTACATACATATTACACATAGAGGTCATCATACTAATCCCTGGTCTCCTACATACATATTACACATAGAGGTCATCATACTAATCCTTGGTCTCCTACATACATATTACACATAGAGGTCATCATACTAATCCTTGGTCTCCTACATACATATTTTACATAGAGGTCATCATACTAATCCCTGGTCTCCTACATACATATTACACATAGAGGTCATCATACTAATCCCTGGTCTCCTACATACATATTACACATAGAGGTCATCATACTAATCCTTGGTCTCCTACATACATATTACACATAGAGGTCATCATACTAATCCCTGGTCTCCTACATACATATTTTACATAGAGGTCATCATACTAATTACCTGGTCTCCTAGATTGATATTCCATGGTAGTTGTACTCTTCGTAGTAATAGTAGCAATAGTATTTTAATTACTATGTATTCTTCCTAAGAACCTACTCATGTCACTGCAGATACTCACCGGCCAGGTTGAGGTACAGTCTGGTGCTGTTTTCCTGGTTTATCAAGTTTCTAGCGGTACACATGAAATATCCATTATCTGTAGCGGAGACGGGGCTTATAGTGAGCATGGAGCTATTTAGGGTTAACTGGTATCTTGGGTCCTGGGGTAATGGTGCCCCATCCAGAGTCCAGGAGTAACTGACGTCTGTACCATTAGATGAGCACCGTAAATACATAGAATCATTTCCCGGCCACAGGAAGCGTTCGGAGGTGTTAGTGGTCAATGTGACTGCAGAAACCGGTACTGCCGAGAGAGAACATACCATCAACATTACTCATAGAGGTCATCATATTAATCCCTGGTCTCCTACATACATATTACACATAGAGGTCATCATACTAATCCCTGGTCTCCTACATACATATTACACATAGAAGTCATCATACTAATCCCTGGTCTCCTACATTCATATTACACATAGAGGTCATTACACTAATTCCTGGTCTCCTACATACATATTACACATAGAGGTCATCATACTAATCCCTGGTCTCCTACATACATATTACACATAGAGGTCATCATACTAATCTCTGGTCTCCTACATCCATATTACACATAGAGGTCATCATAATAATCCCTGGTCTCCTCCATACATATTACTCATAGAGGTCATCATACTAATCCCTGGTCTGCTACATACATATTACACATAGAGGTCATCATACTAATCCCTGATCTCCTACATACATATTACACATAGAGGTCATCATACTAATCCCTGGTCTCCTACATACATATTACACATAGAGGTCATCATACTAATCCCTGGTCTCCTACATACATATTACTCATAGAGGACATCATACTAATCCCTGGTCTCCTACATACATATTACACATAGAGGTCATTATACTAATCCCTGGTCTCCTACATACATATTACACATGGAGGACATCATACTAATCCCTGGCCTCCTACATACATATTACACATAGAGGTCATCATACTAATCCCTGGTCTCCTACATACATATTACACACAGAGGTCATCATACTAATCCCTGAGCTCCTACATACATATTACACATAGAGGTCATCATACTAATCCCTGGTCTCCTACATACATATTACACATAGAGGTCATCATACTAATCCCTGGTCTCCTACATACATATTACACATAGAGGTCATCATACTAATCCCTGGTCTCCTACATACATATTACACATAGAGGTCATCATACTAATCCCTGGTCTCCTACATACATATTACACATAGAGGTCATCATACTAATCCCTGGTCTCCTACATACATATTACACATAGAGGTCATCATACTAATCCCTGGTCTCTTACATACATATTACTCATAGAGGTCATCATACTAATCCCTGGTCTCCTACATACATATCACACATAGGGGTCATCATACTAATCCCTGGTCTGCTACATAGATATTACACATAGAGGACATCATACTAATCCCTGGTCTCCTACATACATATTACACATAGAGGTCATCATACTAATCCCTGAGCTCCTACATACATATTACACATAGAGGTCATCATACTAATCCCTGGTCTGCTACATACATATTACACATAGAGGTCATCATACTAATCCCTGGTCTCCTACATACATATCACACATAGAGGTCATCATACTAATCCCTGGTCTGCTACATAGATATTACACATAGAGGACATCATACTAATCCCTGGTCTCCTACATACATATTACACATAGAGGTCATCATACTAATCCCTGGTCTCCTACATACATATTACACATAGAGGTCATCATACTAATCCCTGGTCTCCTACATACATATTACACATAGAAGTCATCATACTAATCCCTGGTCTCCTACATACATATTACACATAGAGGTCATCATACTAATTCCTGGTCTCCTACATACATATTACATCTAGAGGTCATCATACTAATCCCTGGTCTTCTACATACATATTACACATAGAGGTCATCATACTAATCCCTGGTCTCCTACATACATATTACACATAGAGGTCATCATACTAATCCCTGGTCTCCTACATACATATTACACATAGAGGTCATCATACTAATCCCTGGTCTCCTACATACATATTACACATAGAGGTCATCATACTAATCCCTGGTCTCCTCCATACATATTACACATAGAGGTCATCATACTAATCCCTGGTCTCCTACATACATATTACACATAGAGGTCATCATACTAATCCCTGGTCTCCTACATACATATTACACATAGAGGACATCATACTAATCCTTGGTCTCCTACATACATATTACACATAGAGGTTATCATACTAATCCCTGGTCTCCTACATACATATTACACATAGAGGTCATCATACTAATCCCTGGTCTCCTACATACATATTACGCATAGATGTCATCATACTAATCCCTGGTCTCTTACATACATATTACGCATGGAGGTCATCATACTAATCCCTGGTCTCCTACATACATATTACTCATAGAGGTCATCATACTAATCCCTGGTCTCCTACATACATATTACACATAGAGGTCATCATACTAATCCCTGGTCTCCTACATACATATTACTCATAGAGGTCATCATACTAATCCCTGGTCTCCTACATACATATTACACATAGAGGTCATCATACTAATCCCTGGTCTCCTACATACATATTACTCATAGAGGTCATCATACTAATCCCTGGTCTCCTACATACATATTACACATAGAGATCATCATACTAACCCCTGGTCTCCTACATACATATTACTCATAGAGGTCATCATACTAATCCCTGGTCTGCTACATACATATTACACATAGAGATCATCATACTAATCCCTGGTCTCCTACATACATATTAGACATAGAGGTCATCATACTAATCCCTGGTCTCCTCCATACATGTTGTACATAGAGGTCATCATACTAATCCCTGGTCTCCTACATACATATTACACATAGAGGTCATCACACTAATCCCTGGTCTCCTACATACATATTACACATTGAGGTCATCATACTAATCCCTGAGCTCCTCCATACATATTACACATAGAGGTCATCATACTAATCCCTGGTCTCCTACATACATATTACACATAGAGGTCATCATACTAATCCCTGGTCTCCTACATACATATTACACATAGAGGTCATCATACTAATCCCAGGTCTCCTACATACATATTACACATAGAGGTCATCATACTAATCCCTGGTCTCCTACATACATATTACACATAGAGGTCATCATACTAATCCCTAGTCTCCTATATACATATTACACATAGAGGTCATCATACTAATCCCTGGTCTCCTACATACATATTACACATAGAGGTCATCATACTAATCCCAGGTCTCCTACATACATATTACACATAGAGGTCATCATACTAATCCCTGGTCTCCTACATACATATTACTCATAGAGGTCATCATACTAATCCCTGGTCTCCTACATACATATTACACATAGAGGTCATCATACTAATCCCTGGTCTCCTACATACATATTACACATAGAGGTCATCATACTAATCCCTGGTCTCCTACATACATATTACACATAGAGGTCATTATACTAATCCCTGGTCTCCTACATACATATTACACATAGAGGACATCATACTAATCCCTGGCCTCCTACATACATATTACACTTAGAGGTCATCATACTAATCCCTGGTCTCCTACATACATATTACACAAAGAGGTCATCATACTAATCCCTGGCCTCCTACATACATATTACACATAGAGGTCATCATACTAATCCCTGGTCTCCTACATACATATTACACATAGAGGACATCATACTAATCCCTGGTCTCCTACATACATATTACACATAGAGGTCATCATACTAATCCCTGAGCTCCTACATACATATTACACATAGAGGTCATCATACTAATCCCTGGTCTCCTACATACATATTACACATAGAGGTCATCATACTAATCCCTGGTCTCCTACATACATATTACACATAGAGGTCATCATACTAATTCCTGGTCTCCTACATACATATTACACATAGAGGTCATCATACTAATCCCTGGTCTCCTACATACATATTACTCATAGAGGTCATCATACTAATCCCTGGTCTCCTACATACATATTACACATAGAGGTCATCATACTAATCCCTTGTCTCCTACATACATAATACACATAGAGGTCATCATACTAATCCCAGGTCTCCTAGATACATATTACACATAGAGGTCATCATACTAATCCCTGGTCTCCTACATACATATTACACATAGAGGTCATCATACTAATCCCTGGTCTCCTACATACATATTACACATAGAGGTCATCATACTAATCCCAGGTCTCCTACATACATATTACACATAGAGGTCATCATACTAATCCCTGATCTCCTACATACATATTACACATAGAGGTCATCATACTAATCCCTGGTCTCCTACATACACATTACATATAGAGGTCATCATACTAATCTCTGGTCTCCTACATACATATTACACATAGAGGTCATCATACTAACCCCTGGTCTCCTACATACATATTACACATAGAGGTCATCATACTAATCCCTGGTCTGCTACATACATATTACACATAGAGGTCATCACACTAATCCCTGGTCTCCTACATACATATTACACATAGAGGTCATCATACTAATCCCTGGTCTCATACATACATATTACACATAGAGGTCATCATACTAATCCCTGGTCTCCTACATACATATTACACATAGAGGTCATCATACTAATCCCTGATCTCCTACATACATATTACTCATAGAGGTCATCATACTAATCCCTGGTCTCCTACATACATATTACACATAGAGGTCATCATACTAATCCCTGGTCTCCTACATACATATTACTCATAGAGGTCATCATACTAATCTCTGGTCTCCTACATACATATTACACATAGAGGTCATCATACTAATCCCTGGTCTCCTACATACATATTACACATAGAGGACATCATACTAATCCCTGGTCTGCTACATACATATTACACATAGAGGTCATCACACTAATCCCTGGTCTCCTACATACATATTACACATAGAGGTCATCATACTAATCCCTGGTCTCATACATACATATTACACATAGAGGTCATCATACTAATCCCTGGTCTCCTACATACATATTACACATAGAGGTCATCATACTAATCCCAGGTCTCCTACATACATATTACACATAGAGGTCATCATACTAATCCCTGATCTCCTACATACATATTACTCATAGAGGTCATCATACTAATCCCTGGTCTCCTACATACTAGTGTTGATCGTTAGTGATCGGCAGAGACGTTCGCATTGCGCCCATTTACTTTATTGGCGAACCTGAAAAACAGGTCATATCTTCAGCCAGCAAACACTTACTAGAAGTGCACAAATAGTCCCACAACATGGACAGTGACCAGAGGGGGATCATTGGCAAATATTCCCACAAAAAATATGTATTTTAATCAGGGGCCATTTTTATGCGTCTTAAAGGGAATCTCTCAAATATGTGCCTTTCTGGAGCCTAGAAAAATGTTATTTCCTATCGGTTTGATGTATACAAATGTACAGCGCTCCACGTTTTGTATCCTGCAGAGTCCATAAAAAAAATGCATACGTTAACTTAATTTTTTTTTCTACCATGGAACTGTATGGTGAACGGACGCCGCTGCGCGGCATCGGCCTGAGGCATCTGGTAACACAGACATTTTTGGTATGCATTAGATGGATGGCAAAAATAGGATGTGAACCCAGCCCTAGTGTCAGGATAAGCCCCAGTACACAGCGGAGCAGCGGAGAGGGGAGGCCGCCATGTACTGACAGAGCGCTGCCTGGTCCTGGTGGTCAGAGGGGAGGACTGTGTCTCCCAAGGATCATCTTTTACTGGGAAATACAGGGCACAGTATAATATACTAGAATCTATATAATATAAAGATATTAGCCCTACCCCCGAATGATGATACAATTTGGGGTTTATTTATTATATAGAAATACCTCTATGTTAGGCGTATGTCTGACACAGATTATGGCGCAAAGGTCCTTAGCAAAGCAATCTGCATATATTTCCAGCTCATGTCAGGTCTAAAAAAGGATGGCGTGGGCAGAGAAAGAGATACAGTTATGGCCATACATTGACCGGATAACACCACCGTACAGTGACCGGATACCACCGCCAAACAGTGACCGGATACCACCGCCATACAGTGACCGGATACCACCGCTATACAGTGACCGGATAACACCACCGTACAGTGACCAGATAACACCGCCATACAGTGACCGGATAACACCTCTGCACAGTGACGGGATAACACCGCCATACAGTGACCGGATAACACCGCCATACAGTGACCGGATAACACCACTATACATTGTCCAGATAACACCTCTGCACAGTGAATGGATACCGCCTCCATACCGTGACTGAATAAAAGGGTATAAAAGGGCACAGTACAGGAATGACTAGGGGCACTGCACAGGGTGTGGTAAGAGGGCACAATGCAGAGTATAAGGGGGCACAAAATACGGGGTGAGGGGCATAGTATGGGGTGGGGGGCACAGTCACATGACCCTGTGACATTAGAAGGTCCTTATGGTGAATGTGGTTTATACGCCACCATAATGAGAGGCAGAGGAGTGAGACAGGGGTGTGATTATGCGGCTAGAGATAAAAAATGTAACTGTCGGCCAGTACAGGCCCCAAAAATAAGGCAATAGGCATTCACCTGACAGCAAATAACTTTGGATTCTGTGGCTGGAGGAACATTTGGCAGTCACAGGATAAATATGTAACTGTCGGCCAGTACAGGCCCCAAAATTTAGGTATTCACCTGACAGAAAAGGCCTTTTATGCTGCTGTATTTACATAAGACAAGGACCATTCTTTGTTCTGGGTGGTAGCAGATATGTGTGGGCTGGCATGAGGAAATTCAAATACATGTGGTCATCAAAGGTGTTGAATTCCTCTGAGATCCATGCCTCATTCATTTTTAGAAATGTGAGGTAGTCCACACTGTCATGAGATAGGCAAGTGCGCTTATTGGTCACGATCCCCCCCCTTCTGCGTTGAATGTCCTTTCGGACAGGATAGTTGACGAGTGGCAAGCCGAGAGTTCTATGGCAAATTGTGCCACAGGTCAAGCCTGCACCCCCAGTAGTCCAGGTGTTCCTCGCTTCTCAGAGTGTCCACATCGGCCGTTAACCCGATGTAGTCGGACACCTGTTGGTCTAGGCGTTCCCTGAGGCTGTATCCGGAGGGCTGTTGTCGATGGGTTGGCTGCAAGAATGATCTCATATCCTAAGTGACCAACACATATTCAAACCGCCCTCTTCTTGCGATTGCGGTAGGATTTGTACCAGGACCTGTTTCGCTGTGGGTGGAAATTCCTCTGCCAGCGCCCGCAACAGCAAAATGAAGCATCTCTCTCAGCAAGGCCTGGAAATTCTGTGATGCTGGTAACATGTCTGCCATTTTGTGTTTGTACCGGGGGTCTAAGTACGTTGCCACTCAGAACTGGTCCTTGACCTTTATGGTTTTTATACAGGTGTCCCTATTCAAACACTGGAGCATGAAGGCACCTATTTGCACTAAATTGGAAGCGGTGGAGCACCCTGTCTCCTGGTCATCACCCAGGATAATGTCATCCTGGTTCACCTCCCCACAGCCACGGACAACACCAGGGATCCCAGAAAAGTTTAAAGCCTGCTCTTCTTGCTTCTCCTCCACCCCTGCACCATCCTCCTCTGACTCCTCTTCAGACTCCTGTTGTTGACTTGTCTCAGATGGAGTAGCCCCCCTGGGAATTCACTCAGCATTGCGACTTCCTCATCTTCCAGCTCCTGCTCCTCGACGGCTTGATCAATAACACGACGCAATGCACGCTCCAGAAAGAAGGCAAAAGGTACGATGTAATTGATGGCGCCCTGGCTGCGACTGACCAGTTTGGTGATCTCATCAAATATCCGCAGAAGTCTGCATGCGTCGCACATGAGCAGCCACTGGCGCGGTGAAAAAACTAAGCTCCCTAGAACCTGTCCTGCAGCAGAGTTCGTACAGGTAGTTGTTAACTGCACATTTCTGCTGGAGCAGCCTATCAAGCATATACAAGGTGGAGTTCCAGCGCGTCGGGCAGTCACATTTCAGACGTCTGACAGGCAGGTGGTGTCGCCGCTGAACTTTCGCAAAGCGAGCCATGGCCGTGTAAGATCTTCTAAAATACGCCAAGGTATTTAGCAACGAATCGCTGCACGACCAAGTTCAAGACGTGTGCCATGCACAGCCGCAGCACAGCATGGCAACGTCTCACCTGGCACGTTGAATAGGTTCTGGGGAGCTGGGGGAGCGCAGCAGAAGAGACAATAGCAGAGGAAAAGGAGGAGTCAGCCGAGGAGGAGAAAGAGGATGGAGTAGGAGGAGGAGAAGAAGAGGCAGGCCTGCATGCAATCCGTGGCGGTAACACCAAATCCACACGGGTGCCATGGGTTACATGCTTGACGGCCATCAGAAGGTTCCCCCAGTGGGCAGTAAAAGTTATGTACCTTCCCTGCCCATGTTTGCTAGACCACGTGTTTGTGGTCAGATGTATCTTGGCACTGACACTGTGTGCCAGAGATACATACTCTTGGCGCTGAACGTGGACATATAGCTCTGGGATGCCCTTCTGTGAGAAATATTTCCTTCCGGGGACCTTCCATTGCGGTGTGCCAATGGCCATAAATTTTATAAAGGCCTCCGAGTCCACCAGTTTATATGGCAGTAGTTGGCGGGCTAGCAGTTCCGACAAGCCAGCGGTCAGCCGTTGGGCAAGAGGGTTATCTGGCGTCATCATTTTTTTACGCTCTAATATTTGGTCCACGGAAACCTGCCTTGTGCCAGATGAACCCGACGGCGGCACGGTGGAAGGTGGAGGACAACTGGGAGGAGAGAGGAGAAGGAGAAGAGGCAGGATGTGGAGCGCCAGGAGTGTGCCTTCGTGGCTTCTGATGGCGTTGCTCCCACTGGGCTCGGTGATGTGAGGCCAGGTGCCTTCTTAAGGCGGTCATCCCTAGGTGAGTGTGGCGAAAGTTACAGTGAGTGTTGGGCTTACCGTGACTTATGCATTGACAGCACAGGCTGCAGATGGCAACACTATTATCAGCAGCTGACACATTAAAAAAAGCCCACACTACGAAGCCATGTGCCGGCGTCCTGATGCACCAGATGTGACTGTGCATGGTGGATGGCTTGCTCCAGATACATTAGCAGTCTGCTTTTTGCCTCCTGTGCACTGTAAGTTCTGCCTGCTTCTCCTCCTTCTCCTCCCTATCTGCTGCTCCATATCTCCCTCTGAACTCCCCTCCTCTTCCTCTCTTGTGGGCACCCATGTGACATCCATCGACACGTCATCATTGTAAGCTTCACCACCACTGAAATTGGACATTTTGGAGTAGGCAGCAACAGCGGGGACCACCCTCCTTGGGCTTATCTGGGTACTGTCGTCAGACCGTTGGGTGGTGCCGTTGCTATTTCCTCTTCCTCGTCCGATGCCAAGAATGGCTGCGCATCGGTAAGGTCTGGGAATGGATGGCAAAATAATTCCTCTGACTCGAGTGGAGGGGCTATGGTGGTGGTGGTGTCTTTGGGGGTTCACACAGCAGAGAGTGAGGAGGGTGCAGATACAGAGGATGAGGAGGGTGCAGAAGAGGAAGGCTGAGTGAGCCACTCAACTAACCCTTTGAAGTTATCGCACGCGCCTTCTCCAACTTCCCACTTAGGCTCTGGCCTTGTCCTCTGCCTGTCATTTTCTAATGTCATTTTCTAATGACCCTCTGCCTAAGTCCATAGAGAAAAGCAGTATTTGTGGAAGGTATATTGCAGGCCTCCATCAGTATTTGGTGGAAACAGGTATATGGCACCCCTCAATCAGTATTTGGTGGAAGCAGGTATATTGCAACCCTCAATCAGTATTTGGTGGAAGAAGGTATATAGCACCCCTCAATCAATATTTGGCGAAAACAGGTATATGGCACCCCTCAATCAGGATTTTGTGGAAGAAGGTATATAGCAACCCTTAATCAGGATTTTGTGGAAGAAGGTATATTGCAGCCCTCAACCAGTTTTTTTGGGGGGCAACAGGTATATCACACCAGTAGAAATTATTTTTCCAATAACGCTTGTCCCTCTATATACCTGCAGTATCACAGCAGAACTGCACACAACTGCTGCACAATACAAATGCACTATAATATAATTTATATGTTAGAAAGTATCTTATAAGTATATTACACCCCTCAGTATGTCACACCTATCAATAGAGCACCTATACCATTCCATAAAAGGACTTTTGTGGCCTTATTAGCTAGCGGTTGGTGTCCCTAACTGTCCCTGCTCCAAAATGCAACCTCTCCCTACACTGGCAAAACACATAATGTAAAATGGCAGCCAGATCGGGTTCTGTTATAGGGTCGGGGGGGGTCCATGTGCTAAAAACGTCTCAATTGGCTGTCCTGTCCCAACTGATGGATGTGTCATGGGTCAAAATTTGGTGCTATGCAAAAAAATAAGGCGAACATGCGAATAACGCCATATGTTCGCATATGTTCGCATGTTCTGCGAATCGCAAACGAGCAAAGTTTGCTACGAAATGACTGCCAGGTGAACCGCAAGGCTATTTCTGCTTACAAATTCTGCGCAACTGTACATGTGACATACTTTCAAGCATATATAACATTTAATATAAGGAAGGCGAGCATGAAGGGACAGAAAGTGGCAGTAATGCTGATGGTGCACGCAAAGGCTGTGGCCCTGGGCGCGTTGAAACTGTGGCTGCTGCCAGAGCACAAGAAAAACAATCATCCACGATACCTAGCTTTATGTCCCAGTTCGCAGGGCTGCGCAGGACAACGCTCTCGAAGTCAGACCAGTGCGACCAGGTGGTCGGTTGGATTGCAGCAGATAATGCTTCCAGTCGGTTAGGCACCATCCTGTACTCCACCAAGTCCAGTCTGGTCAACACAATCCTCACCCTGATCCTCCTTCCTCCCACCAAACAAGTGATCCCACACTCAGATATTCCGATAAGCTATGTGCCATGCGCCATTCCTTCATTTGGGCCTCTCAACAAGCCCTCTTGAAGAAGGATATGAGATATTGTACCCTAAATCCCAAACTCTTGAGCATCCACAGTCACAAGAAGATAAAGGTGGGGAACGGCAATTAGTGTCTCAAGAGGTTGATGATGAGGATGAGACACAGTTGTCAATAACTAAGGTTGTCTTTAGGTCAACAAGTCAGGAGGATGAGCAGAGTGAGGAAGAGGAAGAAGAGGTGGTGGATGATGAAGTCACTGACCCAACCTGGGAAGGTGGCAAGCCGAGGGAGGACAGCAGTACAGAGGGGGAGGGATCTGCAGCACCGCAACAGGCTGGAAGAGGCAAAGGGGTGGCAAAATGGAGAAGGTGGGCCACACCAAACAGACCTGCAACTGTTCCCCGGAGCACACCCTTTCGGAAATCTCCCTTGCCAAGGGGTAGGTTTTCCGCAGTCTGGTGCTTTTTTGAGGAAAGTGCGGACGACAAAAGAATTGTAATTTGCAACCTGTGCCATACAAAAATGAGTCGGGGAGTGAACACTAGCAACCTTACCACCACCAACATGATCCACCACATGGCATCAAAGCACCGCAATAGTTGGGCTGAGCGCCTGGGTCCACAATCTGTGTCTGCGGGTCACACCACTGCCTCCTCTTCCACTGTGTTACATGCCAGGCCCGGATGCCTCCCACCCTGCACCTAGTCCTTCTCAAGCACCATCAGCGACCACTTCCACTTGTCACAGCGCAGCGTACAAATGTTCTTACCCCAGGCATTTGAATGCAAGTGCAAATAACACAGGCCATAGCACTAAATGCACAACTTTCCAAATTGCTGGCCCTGGAAATGTTGCCATATAGGCTTGTGGACACTGAGGCCTTCCGCAGCCTAATGGCGGCGGCCGTCCCTCGTTACACAGTCCCCTGCCGCCACTATTTTTCAAGGTGTGCCGTGCCCGCCTTACACCAGCATGTCTCCCGTAACATCACCCGTGCCCTGACCAACGCAGTTACTTGGAAGGTCCACTTAATCAAGGACACATGGACAAGTGCTCGTGGCCATGGACGCTACATTTCCCTGATGGCACACTGGGTGAACGTTGCGGAGGCCAGGAGCGAGTCGTACCCTGGGATGGCACAGCTGTTATTAACGCCAAGGATTGCGGGCCCTACTTTTTTATCAGGGTTTCCGTGACCTAAGTTAATGGCTTAAACCCCCACTTCTCCGCCTCCACTTCCACCTTGGAATTATCCTCTTGCAGCACCAGTCAGCCATCAGTCGGTAGCTGGAAGCAGTGTAGCACTGCAGTGGGGAAGTGGCAACAGGCTGTGCTGAAGCTGATCTGCTTAGCAGACAAACAGCACACCGCCGCAGAGCTGTGGCAGGGGATAAGAGACCAAAATGAGCTGTTGCTCTCGCCACTCAACCTAGAACCAGGCATGGTTGTGTCTGATAATGGCCGTAACTTGGTGGCGGCTTTGGAGTTCGGAAAGCTAACACGCATCCCATGTCTAGCCCATGTCTTCAACTTAGTGGTTCAGCGGTTTCTCAAAACCTACCCCAATTTGCCTGAACTACTGGTAAAGGTGCGCCACGTGTGTGCCCATTTCCACAAGTCATTGACAGCTTCCGCCGGACTGTAAACGCTGCAGCAGCGCTTACAATTGCCAGCTCACCGGCTGTTGTGCGACATGAGCACACGCTGGAACTCCACGTTCCAAATGTTGGCCAGGCTTTGTGAGCAGCAGAGGGCAGTAGTGGAATACCAGCTGCAACATGGTCATCGCCTTTCCAGTCAGCTTACGCTCTTCACAAGCGAGGAGTGGGCATGGATGTCTGACCTCTGTGAGGTTTTACACAACTTTGAGGAATCAACACAGATGGTGAGCGGCGATAGCGCTATTATCAGCGTAACCATCCCACTTCTGTGTCTACTCAAACACTCGCTGCTCACAATTAGGGACAATGCTTTGTATGTGGAAGAGGTGGGAATGGGGGAAGACAGTACACAGGGTGATAGCCAGACCACCCTCAGTTCGTCTTTTCAGCACAAATTGGATGATGATGAGGAGGAGGAGACGGTTGCCTCCGCTACAGAGGGTAGTACTCATGAAAGTTTAATTCCATCTGTTCAGCGTGGGTGGGCAGAAGAGGAGGAAGAGGATGAGGAGACTGATCCTCCTGATGATGACAACGAAGTCTTGCCTGTTGGTACTCTGGCACACATGGCTGACTTCATGTTAGGCTGCCTTTCCTGTGACCCACGCATTTTGGACAACACAGATTACTGGTTGTTCACCCTTCTTGACCCCTGCTACAAAGAGAACTTCACATCTCTCATTTCTGTGGTGGAGAGGACGAGCAAAATAGTGCAATACCAGAAGGTCCTTGTGGAAAAATTGCAAAAAAAAATTCCATCTGACAACGCTGGCGGCAGTGTCCGTATTTCCTTGGCCAACCGAGGAGGAGAGACAAGGGGAACACATAGCAGTTCCAACAGAGGCAGGGCAACACTCTCCAAAGCCTGGGACAATTTCATGACAGCCCACCAGCACCCTCACCCTGATGCACAGCCTAATGTCTCAAGGAGGGAAACATTTTGGAAGATGGTGAAGTAGTACATAGAAGACCGTGTCAGCATCCTCAATGATCCCTCTGTGCCTTACAACTACTGGCTGTCCAAGCTGGACACGTGGCATGAACTGGCGCTCTACGCCCTAAAAGCTGCTGGCCTGCCCTGCCACCAGTGTTTTGTCAGAGCGGGTATTTACTGCAGCTGGGGGCATAATAACTGATAAGCGCATCCGCCTGTCAACTAAAAAAGCTGAACGTTGACTCAGATAAAAATGAACAAACCCTGGATTGCCCCTGACCTCTCTACTCCACCAGAGGAAAGCAGCTGAACATAAAGGCACTTTACATGTGTTGTTTATAATGTACTGAATATTCTGTATTCCCCCCATGAACCCCTTCCACCACAAACAAGGGTATATGGTTCAATCTTCCTTTTCTTGTCCTCCTCCTCTTCCATAATATCAACATGCTTATTAGTCTTCCCTCACTCATAGTGTTCTCATAGGTCTGCTCACCTGCAAGCACTCACCTACAATCTTTTAGAGGGCCAGCTCACCTGCACGCCCCTCACATGCAATGTTTTAGAGGATCAGCTCACCAGTAGGCCCTCACCTACAGTCTTTTAGAGGGTCAGGTCACCTTCAGGCTTTCGCATATAATTTTTTAGAGGGTCAGCTCACTAGCAGACCCTCACCTACAATCTTTTAGAGGGTCAGCTCACCTAGAGGCCCTCGCATATAATGTTTTTGAGGGTCTGCTCACCAGCAGGCCCTCAACCATAATGTTTTTGAGGGTCAGCTCACCAGCAGGCCCTCAACTGTCATTTTTTACAGGGTCATCTCACCAGCAGGCCTTCTCCAATAATTTTTTCAATGGTTAGCCAAGCAGCAGGCACTCGCCCATAATTTTTTTAATGGTCAGTTCAGCAGCAGGCACTCTCCCATAATTTTTTCGATGCTCAGATCAGCAGCAGGCACTCATCCCTAATGTTTTAGAGGGTCACCAGCAGGCCCTTGCTCTTAATATTTTTGAGAGTCACCATCAGGCCATCAATCATCATTTTTCAAGGGTGTATGATGCCCTCCTTTATGTGTAATAAAGGGTGTATTGGAGGGCAGGTTCCTTGTAATTTTTGGCAGCCCTTTCCCTTAGTGCATAGGCTTTATGAGTGTAGGAGTCCCACTACCTGAACTATTGTAGCACAATGTGAATGAGGCCCTCCTTTATGTGATATACAGGGTGTATCGGAGCCTCTTCCTTGTCATTTTTGGCAGCACTTGCACTTTATATAAAAGAAAATATACAGGAAAGAATGTTTCCTAACAATTTTTCCTCTAAAATTGATTTTATCTTTGGTTTGGTGCGTATTATTGTCAGTCTGTAAAAGTGGCGTACTACTCCGACAACATGGTTCCAAGCAGCGTTCTGGGAGTACAAGATGCATCCAGACGTCCTCTCCTTGCTGTTCCCGAACAATTTCGGTGGTGTTTCCATCAATTTCTGACCATTTCCTATGAACCAGACGCCCTCCCCTCTTCAGAGCAGGGGGTACCTGGTTAAATGCTCAGGTTCTCCCATTGAATTACATTGTGCTCGGCGGAGGTGTTCGACCCAAGCACCCGAACACCCCAGCAAGGTCATCAAACTAATCTCTTGTCTCATACAAACATATTACACATAGAGGTCATCATACTAATCACTGGTCTCCTACATACATATTACACCTAGATGTCATCATACTAATCCCTGGTCTCCCACATACATATTACACATAGAGGTCATCATACTAATCCCAGGTCTCCTACATACATATTACACATAGAGGTCATCATACTAATCCCTGGTCTCCTACATACATATTACACCTAGATGTCATCATACTAATCCCTGGTCTCCCACATACATATTACACATAGAGGTCATCATACTAATCCCAGGTCTCCTACATACATATTACACATAGAGGTCATCATACTAATCCCTGGTCTCCCACATACATATTACTCATAGAGGTCATCATACTAATCCCTGGTCTCCTACATACATATTACACATAGAGGTCATCATACTAATCCCTGGTCTCCTACATACATATTACATATAGAGGTCATCATACTAATCCCTGGCCTACCACATACATATTACTCATAGAGGTCATCATACTAATCCCAGGTCTCCTACATACATATTACATATAGAGGTCATCATACTAATCCCTGGTCTCCTACATACATATTACATATAGAGGTCATCATACTAATCCCTGGTCTCCTACATACATATTACTCATAGAGGTCATCATACTAATCCCAGGTCTCCTACATACATATTACATATAGAGGTCATCATACTAATCCCTGGTCTCCTACATACATATTACACATAGAGGTCATCATACTAATCCCTGGTCTCCTACATACATATTACACATAGAGGTCATCATACTAATCCCTGGTCTCCTACATACGTATTACACATAGAGGTCATCATACTAATCCCTGGTCTCCTACATACATATTACACATAGAGGTCATCATACTAATCCCTGGTCTCCTACATACATATTACACATAGAGGTCATCATACTAATCCCTGGTCTTCTAGATTGATATTCCATGGTAGTTGTAATCTTCGTAGTAATAGTATTCTAATTACTATGTATTATTCCTATGTACCTAGCCATGTCATTGCAGATACTCACCGGCCAGATTGAGGTACAGTCTGGTGCTGTTTTCCTGGTTTATCCAGTTTCTAGCGGTACACATGAAATATCCATTATCTGTAGAGGAGTCTGGGCTTATAATGAGCATGGAGCTATTTAGGGTTAACTGGTATCGGGGCTCCTGGGGTAATGCTGCTCCATCCAGAGTCCAGGAGTAACTGACGTCTGTACCATTGGATGAGCAGCGTAAAGACACCGAATCCCTTCCCGGCCACAAGAAATGGTCTGAGGTGTTAGTGGTCAATGTGACTGCAGAAACCGGTACTGCCGAGAGAGAACATACCATCAACATTACTCAAAGAGGTCATCATACTAATCCCTGGTCTCCTAGATACATATTACACATAGAGGTCATCATACTAATCCCTGGTCTCCTACATACATATTACACTTAGAGGTCATCATACTAATCCCTGGTCTCCCACATACATATTACACATAGAAGTCATCATACTAATCTCTGGTCTCCTACATACATATTACACCTAGAGGTCATCATACTAATCCCTGGTCTCCTACATACATATTACACATAGAGGTCATCATACTAATCCTTCATCTCCTACATACATATTACACATAGAGGTCATCATACTATACCCTGGTCTCCTATATACATATTACACATATAGGTTATCATACTAATCCCTGGTCTCCTACATACATATTACACATAGAGGTTGTAACGGATCACCTGGCACCCCGACCGGGTACCTCCGTCGCTAGATGCTCCTAGTGCTTTCCGAGGACTCCAAGCACTCCACTTGACACCGTACGCACTGCAGACCCCACGAACCGCCGTAGCTTGGTTGGGGTCTCACTGTCCTCCACCCACGCTGGACCTACTACAAGGCTCCAGGCTCCAGTGGGTGAACCTCTCCTACAGCCAGAGAGCAGGAACAGCTCTTACAAGAGCTAGTAGTTATGCAGGGGGAGTATAGCAAATCTTCAGCGTATAGCAATCCCCCAGTTTGATCAGTTATCCAAACACCAGTCTCAACATGATGAAGGATAAAACAGGAACACTTTATTGAGGGCTACCCGCCCGTATTTATGCAGGTCCCCATCTGGTGGACACGCCCCCAGGGGACCAGAATGGAGACTGCGACACACCGAACAGATACAACACATCCCCACAATGCATCATTGGTTTCCTCCTCTCTGCCCCAGAGACAACCGAGGGATAATCCAATTATCTCTCAGGACACAGGGAAATCGCCAATACACATGTGGGGACAACAGGACAGAAATCACCATTTAAACACACAATGTCACACCCTCCCAGCAACCACAGACATTTAACATATTCCCAGATAGCTCAAGTCTGAGTGCATATCATTAGGTGAATGGCACTCAGACCACACGAATACAATTAAACTAGCCATCTGGGTACCCTCACATAACAAAATACAATTCCAAAGACAGATTTAAGCTGTGCGGCCGGCCTGTCTTCTTTAAAGTTAGTATGGGCCATAATCCTGAGGCAGGAGGCTGGCAACCAGCCCCCTCCAAAACACCGTGGCGAGGTTGGTTTTGTCACACATCTCCCCCTCCCAGGGAAGACTAACCAGATACCTGACCTCACGGTCAGTACCTGAGTTAGTCTGGCAGTCCAACCACAACCCCATACTGGACCTGTTGAATTTTGGGGCCTGGCTCTGTTCTGTATGTCCCCAGCTGTTGAGTGGGCATCTGCGACTCCTTGCTGCCTTGTGTTTCTCCAGCTTGGAGCTGTAGGTACTTGGTGGGCAGAGGCCGACTGCGCTCTGCCCAGATGCCAGCTCTTCCGCTGGGGTCGCTTGTGGGGAGTCCGGCTCTGAAGAAGAGGATAGGGGAGGGCAGAGGCCGACTGCGCTCTGCCCAGATGCCAGCTCTTCCGCTGGGATGGGGTCAGGAAATCCTATCCCCAGGACCTTGTTGCAGAACGGCTGTGGAGAGGAGGAATCGCTTACCTCCTCCTCCTGGCATTCCTGCAGGGTTGGTGGGGGATCTGAACCGGCCGTCCAGCATCCCGGTAGGCCTGGTGCAGAGACCGCGGTCCCATCTGCACCATCGAAGTTAGGGGTGCTGTCCCCCTGTGGTTGGGGATAGAGACCGGTTGTCTCTTCTCTCTTTACAACACACTGCTGCTGGGGAGTCAGACCGACTGTCTCAACTCTCTGTAACGCTGCCTGGTGCTGGGTAGTGGGTGCGACCATCTCCACTCCTAGTAATGCTGGTTGCTGCAGGGACGGGGGACTGACAATCTCCTCTCCCTGTGATCCTGTCTGCCGCTGGGGAGAGAGACCGGTTGTCATCTCTCCCTGTAAGTTAAGCTGTCGATGGGAAGTGAGACCGACTGTCTGGACTCCAGGTAATGCTGGCTGTAGTTGGGTATCTGGGCCGGCTACCCAGCATCCCTGTAGGGCCGGTGGAGAGACTACGGTCCCATCTCTACCTGCCGTCGGGAGGTCTTCCCAGAACCAGTCGATGAAGTTCCCTACCTTGGGAGTTGGTAGGGAAGCAGGGGGTATCGCCGGCAAGTCTTCCCAGTTGTAGGAGGGCAGATCTGGCTCTACTTGTCGAGTAGGTTGGGGATGAACGGAGCTGAGCAGGTGTTGGTAGGTTTGCTCCAGCTCCCACTCCCTTGTTACCAGGTGGGTCATGTCTTTGCTCACCTCCCTTCCGTCAGCATAATCATGCATGCCCATCCGGTAGTCGTAGATGTCCCAAAACCTAGACTCCTCCGTGCTGCCAAGATCAATGTCCTCCTCCAAGGCATCCCATAGTAACCCAGATCAATCATAATCCTCACCCTCAGGTCTGTTGTGCTCAGCCATCCAGGGGGAATGTTGAATGACATGCCACCTTAGGGCCTGGTAAGCGTCCTCTAGCCAAAGCTCCTTACATACCAGGTTCTGGAGCTCTGTTACCCAGTCATCCAAGGGCTGCTCTCCCAAGAGACCCATCCGCATCGCCACACGCTTCTGTAGCCGCTGCTCATAACTGGGGAGACTCTCACCTCGCCGCCGCTGGGCATTTTCCAGGGCATCATACCAGACTTCCTTTCTGTCTGCATCCCTGTAGTCCGCGGCTGCCTCCTCCTCCTCGTCATAGAACGCTGTCCGAAGACTAGCCGATTCCATCCTGCTGTAGCCAGGGGCGCTGTACG